>NW_013674120.1:10112-22095 GCF_000517525.1 Limulus polyphemus
GGTCAAAACATACCATTGAAGAAAAGGGGCCATACGTAAATCTCCGAGATAAGTGAGCAACAAACAAACCTGGGACAAGGCTGCATCACGACCCAGAAGATCCCAACAACAGATAAACCAAATGTGTAAAGCAAGAGCTGAAGACAACTAACGAGCCAACATATAGAAGGAAGAAGCTGTCCCTCGAAAAACACTCAGGATCTCGATGTATTGCCTTGGAAAGTTGATGGATGGTAGATAAATACCGTAGAAGTGAAGTAAAGGGTAAAATGAAGGCGTGAAAACTGGAAATGGGGTTAAATGCACAGAAAAAAAAAGGACTGCCACCCAAACAAGTAAAATAGACCCCAACTGCTGAGAGTCTAGAAATGGACAGTCCAGTTAATGGTAAGCTAAAGCAAACTGATTTGTAGCCCATGGGGGGCGAGGCATGCTGGAAAATGAATTTAAAGTAAAAGGCATCAGCAATATAACCATACATTATTAATAAAGAAATCCACTTCAGAATTAAAACTATTAATTTACGAAAGTGAAGTACACGAAAAGCACAAAACATCTGCCAAAACACGAGCACTGCCAAATGAGAAGAGATAGTTAAGTAGAACTGAATAGAGGGAATCACATGCACAATGAGTGTGCCACACTCTTATTGGTGGAGGATTATCGCATGAGAGATGCATCAAAATCATTCAATTCCAAAGTAGAGGAGGTAAAAGGCTTGTGGCGTGCATAAAATTTTTTTGCATACAGAGAGCAGCACTGAACGAGAATAGCTATTTATGTGAGAGGAGGTAATGTAATGATGTGGGGTTCACTACTGTGGCAAGTTTTAACAATACACGTGTTTATATATGTATCCATTACATTACTGCTCAACTTTTGGCTTTAACTTAGTGAGATAAGACTGTTATGTGCACAGATTGTTTTTATGGTACAGAACGTTAGATTGTCTAAATTTGTAAGTTGCAAATTTCAACAACCTAATGTTTTATTGTATATGAATATATTCAGTAATATGTATTTTATCCATGCATAATTAATAGGTTATTCACATTTAGAATTTTATTTTGGGGATTGTTTATTCATAGATATTCCAGTGGTCCTCTATCCAATTGGACATGCTCACATTTTATGCCTTTTCATTTTGAAGTTTTATCATGAAGTATGTGGACAGGTCTTCCAGTGGTCCATTATCCAAAGGTTTACATCCACTTTCTATGTGGCTGTTTGTTTAAGAGTTATTCATACTTACAATTTTTTCATCTTGTGGGTTTCATGGGTGTGTGGATAGGTGTATTTTAGGTCTTCCAGTGGCCATCTATCTAATGGTGTATGTCCATGTTGTACATGACTCATTTTGAGTTATTCATGCTTACAATTATATTTTCTATTTCACAAACTTGAGTTGCGGTTGGGAGTAAGAACTAGTGTATATTAGGTCTTCCACTGGTTCACTACCCAATAGTACATGTCTGCATCCTATAAAACCCTTGTAAACATTACCTAACCCTACCTTTTGTAATGTTAAGAGTTACAAATTAACCCTATGACTACCAATGCACATCACAAAATGTTACTGAGTTACATTCAAAATTTAATTAATCCTATCTCCCCATATACCCTTTACTGTGCATGACACAAAGTTTAGTGTCTTACATTCAAAATTTTATTAAACTACTTTTTGTTTATGTTAGAATAACATAAAATCTTAGCTATTAATCAATATTTTAATATTATACATGTTTTAATTTCTTAATTCTACAAGGCAATATTTAAAAAAAAATCCCGAATCTCCACTGTGACCCACGTGACACATTTTATCCATCACCCCTCAAAAATGTGTGAAATTAAACGTAAAATACTCTATAAAATCAGTATTGCTCAAACAAACCATAATTTTTATAGCCTTCAATTTTGATTGGTTACAGAGCTATCGAATAGAAAATCAGACCACTCCTGCCACACCCATCTGTCACATCCTCTCTTTCACAATTTGTTGATAGTTCTCTCTTATGTTTCATTACGTATTACCTATAACCAAAAGAAAGTCAAGGTTTTCATTTATCAAATGACATATTGTATAGTGTTGTGTTCTGAACAGAATATCATTAATTTCTCTCATAGTACAAGATTCGTTCCCATAGTTGGAAAGCCAGGAAAATTTTGAGAGGTAAGTGAATTCATCTACTTTTTGGCATGTATTATTTAATTAAATAAAAAATCAGACTTAACTGTCCTCGACAATCCAGGGCAAGAAAAAAGAAGATTGAGTAAGTATTTTATTTCCTGGTTTTCATAATTATTCTTTATTTATTATTATAAAAGTAACTAAAATCTAAAAATGTGGGTCTTTTTTAAGTTATTTAAAACTAGGTTAGGTAAAATAAGTAATAATAGTAATAATAATATAATTAAAATGGTTTATGAGGCATACACGTTCCCCGAGTGATTTACCACTTATAATGGTACGTATAGTAGTTAGACATAGTTCAAAGGGCAATAAAACAATAAAATTTAATTACAAATAGACGTATAACATTATGAACTTAGAGCTACTTAAGGTAAACGAATGTAATTTCATGTTACAATTTGAAGTCATTCTAGAAAGAAAAAAAGGTTAATTTAATTTTTTTTTTGGTGGTTACAAGATCAGTCAAATTGACCGATACCGTTTTGAGATATGTAGAGAAAATAACAGATACACCATAAAGTTTTACTGAAAAAAAAAAACGTTTGAAATGGGTTAAGGATGATTTAGAGATCACACAAAGAAGATTTTTGAGATGACGAAAAGTATTTTTAATTTTAACGTGAAAATTACTTTGCACACGGACTATTTTTTTACATTTCTTCCCACCAACATCTTTTCTTTCCTCCATTATACTCTCACATTATTTCCAAGAAATCATGTCACATGAAGTAATGCCACTTGACCCTAAACTTACTGACAAACAGTAAACTAGAAGTTAAATGGTGTCTTAATTGGATGTAAGATGTATTACTTTTTCATATTAAACATTTACTTCTATAATCTTTATACCAAATATACTCAATCTAAGTTAGGTAGAAAATAATTCAAGCTCACGCGTAGAACATCTAAAGTGTATAAAACACAGCTACTGACCTCTAAACTCTTCTTACTTTCAAACACAAATTCTCTCTGTAAGATCTTCTGGAGTCCTTGATATCGGCTAAATAAAGATTCTGAAAAACAAATAAAAACATCATATGCCATAGAAAAGTGTCACTGTACAGGCTGCAACACAAGACATCTCAAAAAGATCATTAATAAAGGAATTAGATTTTTGACACCTTGGATTTAATAAAATTTAAAAGCTGAAAACTTTTCCCTACTACTAAAAACTACAAATTTTGACATGTGTGAAACAATGTAATTTATGTTCTAGAACTAGTGTACAACAGCCCATCAAATATAATCAGGCAAGCACTACCATCCACACCCCATAGTATACCCTAATCTTACATTACAGAGCTAACTAAAATAAATACGTTTTGCAAAATCAGGCTTGACCAACAAAGCAGAAAAGTAAAGTCGAGGCAGTCAAATGTCGATAAATTCCTTTGTGATCCAATCAAAATTAAAATCATTCATGAAATAAATTTGTGGCATATTCATGTTGCTAAGCAACAAAAGTATAACCTAATATGGTTGTTAGTCTATGTACTGAAAGTATAAAATAAAATGTACAGACAACAAAACTGGTAAAAATATTTATTGATTTCTTGATTTAGCATCTCCGTGGATTAAAAGAGGTTTGTTTTTAAAAACGGTGGTGATATAACAGAAAATAGCTTAATTCAAAAACAGTTTAAGTATAAAAGTGAATCGATATTTTTACTTTCATGATAAATTTTATGCTCTTGGCTCTAGGGTAGGTGATCCTACACTACATTTTTACTTTAGGCTTATTATACCAACACTCATTACACTTATAAGGTTTCATAGCACCCTTGTCATTAAAATTGATGACTCTTATTTCAAAAAATCAAGAGTGACGTGACACACATGGGCTTTCACATATGCTAGATTACTGAACAGATTTTTACTATATATTTGCATCCCCCTCCTTCTCTAAAATAGTCATATACTTCCTGATACAATATTTTTTATTGTTTACTGTAATAATAAGTTGATTCTCCATATTTTCACATTATCTACTTGTTCTGACATTATAACCTACAAGTATCAGACGTTGATGGGCATCAGACACAGTTCAAAGGTCAATAAAACAAGAAATTAAGAAACATACATATATATATATATACATGTATAATATTACAAGATATAAACTATGTAGAATAAACATTTGTGGTTTCTTGTTACAATTTGCAGTCATTCTATAACAAAAACAGGGTAACTTGATACATTTCCTAATTTTTCATGGTGGTTACGAGGTCAGTCAAATCAACCAACCCCACACAGAGTTAACTCTCTCTACTTGGGGTCAGTCAAGGTAATAATTGGGCCATAAAACCCTAAATCACTATTAGCCAGCCATATGAGCTTGAATACAGTCTTTAACATCACTTGACACTGGAAACTGAATTTAGCTCTAAAGTATAAAGCAAATCTATTAATATTTATGATTTGTTAGTAGTCAGATACTATATTACATTGTAGTCTCGATCAAAGGATTTTTTTTAGTGTAGGTAAGTGGATATAAGACTCCATAAGCACCTGATAATTTAAACTAGTACCAGCAATACAATTTATGAATGAACAATTCGCACAACATACACAAAACAAACTTTGATCCCAATTTAAAAGAAATATATATATATATATTCACATATTAGACCACATACAATTCTATTCTAAAATCTTTGATTTTTGTGACCTTTTAATAGTTTATTTTTCAGACATGGAAAGCTGCTTACATTTTCTATGACTTCCAAAAAATACAAAAATCTCAATGTAGGTAAATTATGTATCTCCCTAATACTGATTCAACAGCAACTTACTGATTGTACTAAATAAGACTTCACAACAAACATCAAAACCCAAACACAACCAGTTTCATGCACCTATCTTCCATCATGTTAAAAACAGCAGAACTAATTAACACAAGATTTCACAGCAGACACTCAAACTCAAACACAACGAGTTTCATGCACCTATCTTCCATCACGTTAAAACAGCAGAAGTAATTAACACAAGATTTCACAGCAGACACTCAAACTCAAACACAACCAGTTTCATGCACATATCTTCCATCACATTAAAAACAGCAGAAGTAATCAAGACAAAATTTCATAGCAACCATCAAAACCCAAACACAACCAGTTTCATGCACATATCTTCCAACAAGTTAAAAACGGCAGAAGTAATCAAGACAAGATTTCACAGCAGACACTCAAAACCCAAAGACAACCAGTTTCATGTATCTATCTTCCATCAAGGTAAAACAGTAGCACCAACATAAAATGTCACAAGAAACACTCAAAACCCAAATACAACTAGTTTCATACACCCATCTTCATTAAGACAAAACAGTAGAAACTTGTTATCATCTAAAAATAGTGCTCAATATCAAGTTTAGTTACTGGAAGAAATGCTTTTTCCTGGTCTACAATTTCAGAAGTATTTAGGAAAAAAAGGCATATTATTGAACAACTCTGAAATAATATTCAACCGTACATGAGATACAACCTTTCCAAACCAACTGTTTTAGTTAGTACAATAAATTTTAAAATGCACATTCATGTTTACACAAACTAGTTTTTGTGAGAATTGTTAAGAACAAATTAAGACTCTTTAGATTTTTAAATGTTTTCATAATTAGATTTAAGTTCACAATAATTCTTACTTCTTTATTGAGCCATGCTTCCCACTTACCTAGAGATAAGCTTGATGTGCGAGTTGTAACAATAATCAAGGCCACCATGGCATAATGAACCAGAAGCTGTATAGCCTGGTTTCCATAATGATAAATAGCTAGATACGGTAAAGCTTCTTTAATAACTTTGTTTGATAGTTTTAATGAATGAATAGTATCAGATGCATGGGTGGATTCTGACTCTGAATGGGTAAGTTCTACTTTCATGTCTGATGTAACAGTAAACAGATTGGAGTGAACATGAATCTGTTGCTGGACTTCATCCCATCTTGTAACACCATCTATGAACCGAAAGAAGAAACATGTTATTGCCAATAACTTTACACAATTAAATACAGATTTTACTGATGTCAGAAAAACACATCAGTTCAAGAAGTCTTAATATAAAACAATAAAAACCTTATAACCAAAGCTTTTTCTAAAGCTGGACTATTCTTCTTTAGGAGTAAACTGTGAATGGTGGTGTAATTGAATGAGTAATATATAAAGTGAGTGGAGTGAAGTCATGAAGGGCACCTGAGCTTACTGGAAATGTTTTTATGTATTTTTCAATGTACTGTTGTTAAGTGTGTCTCATTTCCAGTGCAACACGGCTGTAAATGAAAGCCTTATGTAAAAGGGTGTTAGAGATGTTTAGCTTTACAAATACTCAAGAAAAACTATACCTAAGTATTGTTAAAGTAAAATAAAGGTTAAGCAGATCAATTTATAAAGACAGGCATGGAACATTATCACAAATAAATGGTAAGTATTAGAAAGATTAGAGGTAAACATTGAGAGTTTACACTACATGAAAAAATATATATATATTTTTCTGACAGAGAACAAACCAATGATTGGAGATCACTGATTCCAGTTCTAGATTTATTCTACAAAGTTAAACAGTATTTAGATTAAGAAACCAATAAGCTTCTTTTATTCTTATCAGCTTTAGTTTTAAAGTTGGTTTCAATGCTGATTGGAGTAACATTGTTAAGAGAATGACAGGGTTAGTTAAAGTGTTGAGGAACAGGGAGGTCTTTTTTGATGTTAATAGAAGACTTTTGATTGTTGAAATGTACTCTAAGAGTCATTTGTGTATGTCCTACATACTGGTGATTACATTTTTTACACTGTATAAGGTTAATGATGTTTTGTGTTGTGTAAGTGATTTCTTTGAATATTTTAAAGTTTCTTTGGTTATGTTTGTCAGAAAATGAGTCTGTAGTTTTTATGAACTTGCAGGTTTAACAACGAACTTTATTACATGGATGACAACCATTTTTTGGTGGGGTGTAATTCTTTTTTTCATGAACAAGGGTATCTTTTAGACTTCTGCTTTTCTGGAAGGAGACAACAGGAACCTCGAAAAATATCTATTTAAGGCAATCATTGAGTTGTAAGAGATGAAAATGTTTTTTCAGAATGTGTTCCTTCCTCTTTAGTCACAAACTCTTCCACTCTCTTATCTCCAAAACTATATCAAATCAACACTAGTGTAAATACTGCATGTTCAGTACTACAATCTTCACCTATTGATCATTTTCTCACTTTCACTACTGAAAATCATCATACACTGAACTTCAATAAAAAGTCTTTATGGACACCTTCACCAAACTGAGAACCACATTTAGAGAGTTATATTAAAGCAGTAGAAAATAACATAATACAGACTTAAAATCTTCCAAGCAATGTCCTAATAATATTAACCAAAATGAAAGAAGTTATTTAAACAATCTTAAATCGAACAACAATATCATAATAAAGCCAGCAGACAAGGGTGGAGCTATTGTTATACTTATATCACGGAAGCTAACCGGTAACTAGAGGACACTAATTCCTACAAAAAACTCTCATATGATCCTACAACTCACTTTATTAACACCATATCTGACAAACTTAGAGAACTCAATCAAAAAAATAAAACTAACAAAGAAACCTTCCAGTATTTGATACCCAGAAAAGCTTGTCCAGGTAGATTTTATCTCTTACTGTAAATACATAAACCAAACAATCCTGGCTGACCCACAATTTCAAACACAAACATGGCTACTGAAAAGCTGTCCACTTTTGTTGACCAACATATAAAATGTATTTCCTGTACCTCACCTTCTTACATAAAGGATACTACTCACTTATCATAGAAGATATCAATACCAATGGACACTTACCACCTAACGGTCGTCTTTGCAGAATGGATGTTTCATCCCTTTACACTATGAAGGACTAGAAACTCTAAAGTCCTCCTTAACCCTTTCTAACCAGTCAGAATCCCAAACTGTAACTGATCTTGCCAAACGCCTTTCACAAAACAATCAAGTTTACCGTTAATTATTCTCCTACCCAAATTAACTTTTTTGATGTCAATGTCTTTTTAAATAAAGAATTTTACACACAGACTTGTATAAAAAATCTACAGACAGACTGCAGTACCTTTACTTATTATAAAAGCTGCCACATGCTGCCTGCATGTATAAAAATGTAGATTACCACCTCATACAGAAGCTCAGATATTTCAAAAACTGGGATAAGCACTGAACATTACAGTGGAGAAAAAGAAACTGAAATATATATACGTGTGTAAAATACATGAGAAATTAGGTAAAAATAAAAGTTAAAACAAAATGTTTATGCTTCATTACAATATAAAAAGCACATACAGTTTATATTAATACATTTGTCTCTTGATAAACAAATCCAAAATAATAAATTTTTCTTTTAAATGACTTCCAACCTATAGTCCACTTAACCTTACTGAGGCGGGTCTTTCTATGGTCACAGGTCAAAGGCCATGTCATCTCATTTCTAGACTTACAATCAAAATTCTATTGAACTACAATTTTATGAATGTATGTCAATGAGTTTGGTATCAAATTGTAAATTATAATTCAAATTTTAGTGTTATACATTAGTTAATTTCTTAATTCATAAGTTAATATAAAAAAACAACCTAAATATCGTTTTACGCGTATCACGTTGTATGATAAATGCAGCATTGGTTCAAATTAGATATTTGTGATGTCCAAATACAAAGTCTATTTACTGATATTGACAAGTTAGAATATAAGATAAGACTCTCCTATTTTTTCTATTTTCTGAGATAATAATATATTTATTGAATCTTCTCTTCCATTTTTGAAAATACTTGCTTACACCTACTTCGCCCAATGACATGTGTATAACCAATCGAAAGCTCAGAATGTCCCCCTAGTGGTTTTCTCAGCCTCTACGAAGTATTTGTGCCAGAAACTTTCTTTACATGGTAGATTCCAAGCAGTAAGGTAAGACATTATTTAGCTCAAAAAATCATATCTTTTTAGGACCCAAATACTACTTAATTGCTAAAATACATCTTGGTTACTATGCTTGATAAATTATAGTGGAATTCTGTGGTATTGATGTAGTAATTTATGATTTTTTGTTATTTCAAAATGTATATATAAAACCTAATGATATTATATGCTTTTCATCCTCCATGTGCAAAATTTGAAAAGGCTTAGCAACTTATAGCAAGCAGCAAATGAGTACAAACTTCATAACTAGAAGAGATAATTGTTTCTATACTTCTTTATTTACTGTTCTACGTTTAAGAAAAATAACTGAAATTAAACATCTTATTTGTAAATAGTAATAATGTATATACTGGTCTACTAGAACACAGCCAAGACAGGTCATTTTGTAAAGGCCAGTTTTATATTCTTGGATATGGTAACATGAGTGCTGTGTCATTACAACTTCAGTAATGTTAGCCAGGCATGGCTGAAAGGTCAATAAAATAAAAATGATAAATATATATAGATGTCTAATGTTATGAGATTTAAGATATGTAGGCTAAACATTTGTGTTTTTTGTGTTATAATCTGTAGTCATTCCAGAACGAAAACAGCATGATTTATATCTATTTCCTAATTTTTATGGTGGTTATGAGGTTGGTCAAATCAACCAAACTCATACAGAGATACAATAGTGAAAATAACAGATAAAATATCAAGTTTTTCTAAATGCATATTTGATAATTATCTCAATCAATACAAAAGCCTTGTAATGTGTACTAATAATCTGACAAATTTTGTGAAGGTACACTTACTGTATTAAAAGTTATAGTACATAAACTATAACAAGCACAAAACTGTAACGAGATCGGTCCATGGGACTGAGCTCGTAGTGAGAGGGTTAACATCTAATCTCTAATAAGTATATCTATTCTTGTTTATTAGTGGTAGCCAAAACATTAAACTTTGGAACAAACACCTCTTGATTTTACAGTCCTGATACTTAAATTATACATATTTTACAACTAGCATCTGTAAAATGTTATGAAGCTGAAATTAATTTTAACATTATACAAGATCCATACCACCTACTTCAACACCTGTCTGAGTGGTAATCCATTCTAAATACACAAGTTAAAACTAAATCCAGTATAAAAAAATCTGATATATTTTAAAGTATATACATTCAGATATTATTTTAGTAAGTCTTTCACTACACAGTATCTTGGGGAAAAAAAGGATGGTCACAACAACAGAAGGTTTTACTAATTTTATTTGAATATACTTCTTTTGTAATTACTCACATATTCACTTCCTAATAACCTAATTACTTGATGTCATTTACAGATAAAACAGTTACAGCTTACAGGAGAGATTTCTCTTGTAATTTTTGTTACACGTTCATTTGTACTATACCTTGACTTGCTATGCAAGCTCCTGTTTGGTTAACTAACTCTTCCAGCCATGCTACTCGTGCTATCACACTCTCCAGAGCAGCACCACAGTGCTCTTCTCTCAGATGATCACCCATCACCAAACACACCAATGGAAAATGTGACAAAACTAGGTTTCTTTGGTGAGTTCTGATAATATTTACTGCTAGATCCATGGTTACCTGCTGCTCCATGGGTGTCAGTGAAAACTTGAACCTGACCAGGAAATGAAACATTTGAGTTCAATTTAGCCATGGAAATAACCAGAATACAATCTCCATTTATAGTAGATGTATTAAATACACATATTTTTTTCACTCAAAATCATGCTAGAAAGCAATGAAAATTAAATATTCAAAGCGCATTCATCTTTTTGGGAGTATCGAACTGTACGTGAATTAACACAATAGAACCATGAACCTCTCTTGTCAATAAAATAAAATAAAAAATTTAACATGTTTCATAAATATATGTGTTTTTAAAATATATATACTAGAAATAAACTAGACTAATATAGTAAAGTTCTTATTTTCCTACACTAAAAATATACTTTTGATAGATACTTACCTATATAAATCTATTCTCATTCAGTGCTGGCCTGTATATGCAAAACATTTCCCTATGTCACAAGCCTTGAAACTCCCACCTACCCCACGATCAACGTGGTTCACTGTGTCTTCACATGCAAATCATCATGTGACAACCCTCCACCAATAAGAGTGCGATACACAAATCTGATGCATGTGACTCTCTCTATTCGATTCTACCTAACCATCACATCAAGATTAGGCAGAAGCACCGGCTTTATGTGGAGAGGAAGTGTGAAAGGAGGTAAGTACCTTTAGGAAATATAATTTTCAGTGTAGGAAAATAATAACTTCCAACACAGTACCATACCAGTGGAGAGACTGGTGTGAGGGATATAGATAAGCCTCCTTCAAAGGAAAATTGGTGTCGATGAAAAATGTCCCTCATGAGCTGCCAAAGTTTTGGGTAGAAAAGATTGATCTGGATAAAGGAGAATATATATGTGGAATGGAACAGAGTACATGAAACATTGATGGCAAAGATATCAGACCAATGACACTCACAGACTAGAAAAGAGTAGGAAATAAGTCTTAAGGGATAGGTGAGACAGGACAAAGGTTCAATTGGAGGGAGTCAGAAACAATGAAAAACAATATTGACCCTTCACTCCAGAAGAACCACCTGACAAGGAGGTCGACAAATATAGAAGGTACTGAATAAAAGGGAGATGGTAAGAGAGGAAAACACATTGTCGTTAACAGTGAAAGTGGGTTTTCTCGGGGTACTCCTGTTTCCCCCACATTAAAATTCTCGGCAGAGGATTTTTTAGATCCCCGCCGCCCTCATGGACCATCTGTCCGATATCGGCCGTTTAGTTTAGTTTGCTTTGCTCCTCACTTTTTATTGTCTACAG
>NW_013674120.1:22957-26571 GCF_000517525.1 Limulus polyphemus
AGGAGGAAGAAGCAGTACCCTCACCACAGTGTTGTCCCTGGGTAGAAATCAGGAAAGACTTCTCTATCTTGAGAATTCAACCAACATGAGCTGCTTCTGTCAATAGCAGACCAATGTGTTAAGACACCAGTTCAAAAGGAGCTAACACAAGCCAGTCATCCATGTAGTGGTGGAAGTGCACCCTTGAGCATGGATAAGTCAGGCAAAAGCAATGACCACTCAACAAAACACGTATGGTGCTGAAGCCTGAAAGGTAAAGCACAAAATTAAAATACAACCTCATTGGGGACAAACTGATGATAGGGTCAGGATTGATGAGAATTGTAAGTATGAAGGGTAGCATCTGAGACATCCACAGACCTGGAGAAAAAGTCCACCAAAGGGTGAGAAAAGATTCCATGGTAAAACAGGGAAGATTCAAAAATTGGTTGAGGCAGGAAAAAGCAATCACAGAATGCCAGTCCCCAGTCTTCTTGGGGATGACAAAAAGCCTGGAGTAAAACCTGGAGAAGGCTGGCTTACAAGCTCGATAGTACACTGAGAGAAGAGTCTGAACAGCCTCAGATAGATACTGACTGGTAGTGGGAAGGATAATGGAACCAGAGACAACGAAGAAGGAGAGAAGAAACAAAGAAAAATTCAACCTGAGAAGCTCCTGATCACATAAAGGATTGGAGTAAAATCCAATGCTGTTGAAGAAATCAGAGAAATGTGCCCCTACTGGGCTAAACACAACCAGATAATCACTGGAACTGTTGGCAGCAAAGAGTATGACTGCAAGTCAAATGACAGATTGACAGACCCTTGGAGTATGAAACAGGCAAATGCTGGAAGGGTGAAGGACAGGAAACAGGTATAGAGTAAGGTACGAGAGCAGACTGAGACAAACAAGCAACCAAGAAAGAAAGGATTTAGTATTGCCTCACAGATTCCATATGTTACTCCAAAGATTCAGGAATATCTCCAAAAAGAGACCTATGGAAAAAAAAAAAAGAGCCATCCACAGGTCATAAAGATATGTATAGATCAGAGATGTAAGGTGAAGATGAAGGCAGAAAAATTGGGCATGGAATAAACAGACAGGATCCACCTACCAGAAAGGCAAAAATGACTAACTACTGAAAGTCAAGAAAGCTCTCAATTGAAAAATGAAATGCACAGCATGAACTCTAAATTCGGGAGAAGGAGGGATGACAAGATAGTTGGACGATAGGGCAGTGTGTAACTCAACAGGGAAAAAATCACACAAAACTAGGGTTACAGAAAAACGTAACACACCTAAGAAAACTTCCATATAATCTAAGGTAGGCCTAGCAAATTCCACAGGAAAGGGAGGTACAGACAGGCATTGAAAAAAAAAAAAGCTGTCAATATCTTCCTAATCATGAACAGGCACTACAGGGATAGGAGAATCCCATACAATGTTGGAAAAAGAGGGATGAAACACAAAATTCAACTCCCTGCAAATGATGGCTAAAAATCCTCATCAAGACCACCACTCCTGAAGCCTGTATCACAACAATCAAAGAAGTGCTCACTGTAGCTAAAGTTGTGACACAAAGTACCGAGTTCATAATTGACTGTGAGAAAAAGGTGAAAAGAATTAACAAAATAAAGGTAATATTTCTTGAAGATAAACTATAGTGAAGAAACTGTAAAAAAAAATTATTAAAAATATGAAAGCAATACTTTGAAAGAAAAAAACTTACAATAAATGAAACATCTACACAAGACCACTACCTAATGAGAAGTAATGGTTAGGTAGAATCAAATAGAGGGAGTCACGTGGATCAGCAGGATGTGGCACACTCCTATTAATGAAGGATTGTCGCATGATGATTTACATGCAAAGCCACAGTGAACCACGTTGATCGTGGAGTAGCTGGGAGTTTTAAGGCTTATGGCATGTAAATTGCTTTTACAGGGAAGCACTGAACGAAAATAGCTTTAATGTCAGTGGAGGTAAGGTACCGGGTCGGAAATAATTATAATACACTAAGTGATACCTATCAGCTCTTAACCATCTTTAGAGAGGAATACAACATTGTTACACTGACCATGAAAAGCCACAGTAACAGTATTGGAGAGGAATGCAACATTGTTATATTGACTATGAGAAGCCACAGTAACAGTATTGGAGAGGAATGCAACATTGTTATATTGACTATGAGAAGCCACAGTAACAGTATTGGAGAGGAATGCAACATTGTTAGATTGAATATGAGAAGCATAGTAAAAGTAATTGAGAGGAATGCAACATTGTTAGATTGACTATGAGAAGCCACAGTAACAGTAATGAAGAGGAATGTAACGTTGTTAGATTGACTATGAGAAGCCACAGTAACAGTAATGGAGAGGAATGCAACATTGTTACATTGACTATGAGAAGCCACAATAACTAAAAAAATTAAGATCTCCCTCAGAGAACAGAAGTGCAAATAATAGGACTTTATTCCCATCTGATCTGTTTACCGTGGATTAATATTTTTTTATGCTTTTCTTAACTGTGAAAGTAAATTATTATTCCTTTATAAGCTTTAAGCAACCAGCATGTAAAGTTTTCCCAAGCTACAGAAATGTGAATAAATTAATGATTGTTACTTTAAATTAAAATATTTTATTTTTAAAGTAAAGAATGATGACACTAAAAAAACCCTGAGAAACAAAGGGGATTACAATTATTAAACATAAAAACAATGAAAATAAATAATGAAGAATGCAGAAACTGGATTTTGTTTTGTATATAGAAAAATAATTCAAAAAGGAGATGCTACACAAAATCTACAAGCTTCCAAAATCACATATTGTAGATACCAAATCTTTAATTACTTCATGGAAATGCAATTTTGTTAGGTTCCAAATTTTGTCTAGTTTTTCATGACATACTCCAAGTTAATTATATACAGTTTGGTTTAATATTTAACTAGAAACAAGCAAAATATTAACTGATAAAAGGATTTTTCAATGATTTAATATTCGATGAAAAATGCCAACCTAGGCTGTAAACTGTGTAAACTTCGGTCAATTTGTTTTCCACAAAATTCTCGAACAGACACAGGATCTCCAATGTTCATGAAAATGGAGCCAAAATTATCTCTGAGAATACTCCTTGCTTTGATCAGACCCTGGGGAGTAAATACAGATAAGTAACAGTTATAAAAAACAAAGATACGTGAATATAAAACAGTTTTCATATTAGGTATTTGTTTTTCCACAGAGAAAAAAAAGCTATAAATAACTGTTGTCACTATTTCATCAGATGACCAATTTTGAGCAATATACAACTTTCCATGGAATGTTAACAGTTTCCTTTACATAAGCAACAGTGGCTATTTGCTCCTCTAAGAAATATGTTTGCTCTCCCACGGAAGAACTTTCACATTTTCAACATGTTTACTTCTACAGAATAACTGCTGTCTTTACATGAAAACTTACACATTTTATAAGTGTTTACTTCTATAGAATAATTGCTGAATTTACAGAAAAACTTACACATTTTAAATGTGTTTACTTCTATAGAATAACTGCTGACTTTACAGGAAACTTACACATTTTAAATATGTTTACTTCTATAGAATAACTGCTGACTTTACATGAAAACTTACACATTTTAA
>NW_013674120.1:27325-30751 GCF_000517525.1 Limulus polyphemus
AACTAAAGCATTTTCTAAAACAAATGAAGTATTCCAACCAAAGATCAGATGTAGTGTCGGTGTTTGAAAGTTTTCACTTGTAAAGAGAGGAATCTTCAAGCTGCTTGCCAATAGTTTTTTTTAATTGTATCTTTATTGTGTATATAATGATCAAATTTCCAACCTTAAAAAAAGAAGAAAAAAAAAAGCGTTATTATCACCTCTCAGCTCGACACACATGCTTTCTTCGAATGTGTTTCAAATCTCAGCACTTATACTGTGCCACTTTTGACATTTGTCTAAAATCGTGAAATATAAGCTTTTATTGTCGGTAAACATGTATACACTCTCCTGTTAGTTACAGGTGCAATGGGCAGTCGGTTACGAAAGTTTCCCACCTTCATGATTCTTGTTTTTTAATCATTTGCTTCCTTCTCAAAAACCCAAAATATCTAGTTTTTCTCAATCAAAACAATCCAACCAATTGGCAGTTACATTTGTTGAGCCACAACTATTTTTAAGGTAACTTCTTGGAATTATGCATATTCATAAATAACAGTACTGTTAAATGATTAAATGGAATAACTAACCTATCGGACAGCTATGGAACAACACATGTCACTATAAGATGAAAGCGGTAAATGGTCCCTTCCTGCCCTCCTTCCTTTCCGAACGTTCCACTGACTGCCTCCCATCTGATTTGCTAGCCCACCTACAGATCGATATCTCTGCCGACTCTCCATTGCCACACAAGGTTGATACGTATCCCTCCTCTAACTTCTTCGTCTGTGACCACTTCACCAGCAAAGACAAAGACTCGAACCAAGATAGAACCACACCCTGATAACTAAAATCCTTCAACTACCTCCTACCCAGGAAAAAAACTCCTACTCCACTAGCCAACCAATAACAACTCCCACACCTATCACTCCCTTCTTCTTCATGCTGCCTCAATATCACTCTAGTTTAACCGGTCACTGGTCAGGTAGGTTATTCCGTGCCTGATCAGTGAAAGGGGATTTTCTCAGGGTACTCCTGTTTCCCTCCCACAGCCAAGTCTAGACATTGGATTTTTAGATCCCCACCACCCTAAAGGACCATAATTCTGATAATAGCCATTGTTTTCAAGTAAAACCAACCCACAAACAATATAAACCTATAATTTTCCACAACAAATGGAGTCAAGAGAACCAACTGCTTCTGAATGCCCCCAGTTGTCTCCCGAAGTTTCCCTGGGAGAATTTAAATCAAAAGACCTGCCACAAAAAACAAAAGTATATACATATAGTTACAAAAGGAAAACTTGCACAGTTTCAACATGTTTACTTCTACAGAATAACCAGGGCTCATGCTTAACTTTTTTGTTTAGGGATCCAGCCGGGTTATCAGAAAAATCACTGAATGAAATAACAGATGTTATGTAAATTGAAAGAAAAACTAAAGATATCAACATATCTCAACTTACTTTGTTGTGAACTCGTATTTCATGAAAAAAACAGAAGTCAAACTATTTCATTTTTTTCAGACAACTTCAATGATTTTTTGTTTCATATATGATCTTTAATTTCGGTCTAAAGAATGGCATAACTTTTTGTTCCCCTTTAAAGAAGTGTCCTTTAATAATCAAAATAAATAATGAAAAAAAATCTTTGCATCAGTATCAGTGTAATCTATTCTTGTTCCCATATAACCCATTACCATCTAGCTGACACATTTGTCAATAAAAGGTCAAACACTTTTCATGGAAAGATGAAAAAATCATACAATTTACATTACCATTAACTTTATAACAATCAGTTGTTTCATATCCTGAAACATCTGATCATTAGTCGTTCATAAATTTGAATTTGTAATAAGCAAAATCCTCAAATTAGCAACATCTGTAAAACAGGTCTAAAATGGCTTATATTGTGATGAGTTAAACATAAGTTAGTGTCCTTTCCTAAACAAATTAAATAATGAAAGGAAATCTAGTATGCATCAGTGTCAGTATCTGACGATGTCCGAACATCCATTTCTTAGATTCTTCCTTCATCCCCTTGTTCGTCATTCTCCTGCATCCGCTTCTTAATCTGGACCCTGCTAGCATTTGGTCTCCTTATATGAAGTAATCCTGAGTTCCAAAGATGGATAGCTGTTATGGGATCAAAGTCACTTATTGAAGGTGAGTGGAGTATGACCAGAAGTTGATCAGTGATCCTGTCAGCTTCCAGACAAGATCTCAAATTGGTCTTCATCATCTTCATCTTGCTGAATCCTCTTTCTGCCTCAGCAGAGCTGGCTGGTAAAGAGAGTAGTAGTCCAAAGATATTAGGTAGCTCATCCTTAACCCCAGGGATGGTAGCAGCCCATGGCTAGCCTGTCTTACTATGTCTGGTGAAGTTAAGTAATGAAACAGATGTGGAAAATATATCACAGACGATCATAATAATTGTATTATTATTCCTGTCATTTTGTGTTTATTTAATATTGATGATTTCATACTATGCAGTGTTTTACCGATAATTGGTTCAGCAGTCGGTATCAGTAGAATTTCTCGATCTTCCGTGATCGGGAAATCGACTGCCAAGAAATTATAAATAATACCCCCGCCCCCCCAGACCACTTTATTCACAACAACAATCTTCTGATTTGGGAGTATGCTCACAATCATGACCCTGTACTTTTCCATTTTATTTCCATACAAGATATGAAACATTTTTCACCATAGAATAAAATATCAGTTAAAACAATCTCTTTCTGTTTCTCATTTATTTAAATAAGTTGATACACCGAACGAAATAAAGGTTAAAAAATAATGCTCCACACATCCATTTCTGCACATTAGTAAACGTTTGATAACAGTATCCTATGCACAGAGCTAATACACAATGTGTGCTTGCCGAAGATCTATGCGGACTTTTCCCGCAAAGTTCTCAGGGTGATATGCCATGTGGCTTCCTGTTAATACCACACTGTGTATTAGCTCGTTGTTTGGGGAGGTTGCCAAAGAGCACCTGACAACAGATCGATTGGAAATTTGGAATGTCCCATTGCTTTCCAATAGGGGGTTTTGTCAGTTGTGTGAATTTTTTCAACATGTTTACTTCTACAGAATAACTGCTGACTTTACAGTGTGCAAGTTTTCCTGTAAAGTCAGCAGTTATTCTGTAGAAGTAAACATGTTGAAACTGTGCAAGTTCTTCTGTAAAATCAGCAGTTATTCTGTAGAAGTAAACATGTTGAAACTGTGCAAGTTCTTCTGTAAAGTCAGCAGTTATTCTATAGAAGTAAACATGTTGAAAATGTGCAAGTTTTCCTGTAAAGTCAGCAGTTATTCTGTAGAAGTAAACATGTTGAAACTGTGCAAGTTTTCCTGTAAAGTCAGCAGTTATTCTGTAGAAGTAAACATGTTGAAACTGTGCAAGTTTTCCTGTAAAGTCAGCAGTTATTCTGTAGAAGTAAACA
>NW_013674121.1:0-2457 GCF_000517525.1 Limulus polyphemus
GAAATCATGGAGAAAAGTAGTGTTAAACGGATATAACAATCCACGTATAACAGTGTTGGTATCTTCCCATAAACTGTTTCAGTAGAATGTAACAGAAATCATGGAGAAAAGTGGTGTTAAACGGATATAACAATCCACGTATAACAGTGTTGGTATCTTCCCATAAACTGTTTAACTGTTTCAGTAGAATGTAACAGAAATCATGGAGAAAAGTGGTGTTAAACGGATATAACAATCCACGTATAACAGTGTTGGTATCTTCCCATAAACCGTTTAACTGTTTCAGTAGAATGTAACAGAAATCATGGAGAAAAGTAGTGTTAAACGGATATAACAATCCACGTAGTTACATCCGTTTAACACTACTTTTCTCCATGATTTCTGTTACATTCTACTGAAACAGTTAAACAGTTTATGGGAAGATACCAACACTGGGAAGATACCAACACTGTTAATAAACTGTTTAACTGTTTCAGTAGAATGTAACAGAAATCATGGAGAAAAGTAGTGTTAAACGGATGTAACAGTGTTGGTATCTTCCTATAAACTGTTTCAGTAGAATGTAACAGAAATCATCCAATTTCTTTGTTTGTCAAGTAGAAGTAGTAGTACGTGTCCAGACAGATACTACAGCACCCCAACATATTATGTATAGAGCGGTTTTTCGTTCAGTCTACAATAGCATCTTTTCGATTGAAAGGATCTTCGTGAAGAAACGAACAGGATCCGATATCTGCCGAGCAGCTTTCCGCCGCAGTTACCCGTATCTTCGTGAAGAAACGAACAGGATCCGATATCTGCCGAGCAGCTTTCCGCCGCAGTTACTCCATAGTTTCAACTGAAAAATATGAAAAGAGTAAATTAAAGAAAACGCCAGTTGTTGATAGTGTTAAATCTTTCTTTTCAAACATCTTGACAAAAATAATAACAGAAAATTTAACGTGACAATAACAACAACAATCAAACTACGATAAAAAAAAGAACGGTCAATAAAACCCTTAAGAAGTAGGTCGTGCCCCACATGATAGTGGATTATTAAAAAAAAACATCGCCCACAACATTACATTAGAATAACAGTTGAAAATACAAACTAAAAATTTGGTGCAATTGAACCTTGAGTTGAATATTACGAAAGTCATTTTATGCGCATGCGTTGTTGCGCTCCCTGACGTTGCTGTGGTGAATGTCACGCACTGAATAAATATTTATTTTAGGACAGTACTAGAACTAGGGCAATTCTGCAAAAGTTGTTGTTTAGGGACGCACAAAGCTAAAATCCGGGGTTCGATTCCCGCGGTGGACAGAGTGCGTATAGCCGATTATGACGTACCAAAACATTCGAGTTCGAAGTACAACATACGAGAGGAATGCGGCATGTTCACTTATTCTTCGAATCAGCCCCCCGGTGGCACAGCGGTATGTCTGCAGACTTACATCGCTAGAAACCGGGGTTCGATACCCGTGGTGGGCAGAGTACAGATAGCCCTTGTGTAGCTTTGTGCATAATTAAAAACAAACAATCTTCGAATCATTATATTATCTTGTTTGGAAGACAGTAGAGACTGTCCCCCCCCCCCGCCTGTGGACTTACAACGTTAGTAAACCGGGTTTCGATACCTGTGGTGGGCAGGTCACAGACAGCTCATTTTGTAGCTTTGTGCTTAACAACAAACAAACAAACAGTAGAGACTATAGTATAATACATCTGCCTGGATGTTTAGAAGTAGGTGGCGTTTGAATTTCTGTGCTAAGCCTCTCATCAGGGCTGATGTTTAGTTAAATGCTGAGACAAGACCAGAAAATCCTGAAAATTAACAACACTAAATCAAAACACATCTGAATAATACGAATTACTTTATAATAAGATTACGCAAAGAAAGAGAATGATATGACCAAAATGCCATCAAGATTTCTTTGTTCCAATGGCAGAAAAAATTACCATTATTTTTTATTCTGTTAATGTCTAACTAACTACAGTTAACAGTGTAAAAACTGAACTTCGTATTTAAAGTTGAAATTTATAATGATTCAGTTGTTTCTTGGTTTATTCATGCTTACTTGAAATTTATAATTTTTTGGTAGAACAAACTTCTTCAAAAAAATTTGTTATTAAACTGCTATGGTTTGAATACAAATAGATAAATAGGTTTGACTTTTTGTACGTTTTGATGATTGTTATGTGACAGAAATGTTGATTATTGTTATGTGACAGAATGTTGACCGTTGTTATGTGACAGAAATGTTGACCGTTGTTATGTGACAGAATGTTGACCGTTGTTATGTGACAGAAATGTTGACCGTTGTTATGTGACAGAAATGTTGACCGTTGTTATGTGACAGAAATGTTGACCGTTGTTATGTGACAGAATGTTGACCGTTGTTATGTGACAGAATGTTGACCGTTGTTATGTGACAGAAATGTTGACCGTTATATGACAGAAATGTTGATCGTTGTTA
>NW_013674121.1:3153-4646 GCF_000517525.1 Limulus polyphemus
CGTTGTTATGTGACAGAATGTTGACCGTTGTTATGTGACAGAATGTTGACCGTTGTTATGTGACAGAATGTTGACCGTTGTTATGTAACAAAAATGTTGATCACGTAAACCTTTCGTTTGTTTGTTTCTAAGCGCAAAGCTACACAATGGGCTGTCTGTGTTGTTACCAACACAAGTATCGAAACCATAATTTTAGCGTCGTTAGCCCTCAGATGCACTGCTGCGCCATCAGATAGCACCTTTTTCATTGATAGTGTTTATGAATATTGAACGTGGTATGAAACAAGCATCAGCTTAGCACTAACAGTCGTTCAAATCTTCCATGTTTACCTTCTTTTGTATACATCTACCAGCAGTCTCTTCCCCTGGTGGACACAACAGATAATCCAATGTGGCTTTGCTCTAAAAATAAAATCCCCCCTCTTTTCTACCATAACCATTTTCCACTTTAACACAGCATGAATGTTATGATGGGAAATAATCGTTAGTGATTCATTAAGTTATAACATCACTTAATAATTAAATAATAACGTGATATTAGTCCTTACCCTAATTTGTAAACGACTTAAATAAACTTGACAAAATTGACACTTCGACAACTTATTCTGGTTCATACAATAACAGTTGTTGTTCATGCAGTTTGATAGAATCTCAACCACTGGTGATGAGACCTGATATTGTGCGAAAGGCCTCGTCGGCCTCCATATTGAAATAACACGTGGAATGACAAAACACGGTTGTAAACGGCCCACTAGACAATCGTATTGTGTTTACTCTATGATCCAAGGGATTGGGTTGACTGTACACTTTATATTTATTTATCACTATTTCTAAGAAAATTATCGTTGTATTGTTTCAACGGGTACCTTCTAGCACAAGCTATAAAAACAACAACGTTTTCACATATTCATCTCATCCGAGCTGAAGAGCTGCTTATTTTTATCAATGGAAAAAAATTTTCAAATATGACTACTATTATACCTTATCCTGCGCTGATTGTGTTTTGTTAGAATGAAGTTATTTCTTCACGTTGCAGTATACTTTTCTTTGGTGTTTAGAAAGGACAAAAAAAGTTAGTTTACACTGTACAACTACATAGATTGAAAAACAAACTATAATAGTGAACTTTAAAACGAAACTATTGTATTTTCCTAATGCTACATTTAATATAATGATATCGATTTGATATACTAGTTGTTGCTATTGGAAATTCTGGTGTTTTCCATCCTATTTTAGGTGGTATGTCTGCGGGCTTACAACGCTAGAAACCGGGTTTCGATACTAAACTCGTCTTCATCAGTGAAGTTTGGTACATATTTTAAAAATCGACCGTTGTAGTGAAATTACCCTTATCGTGTTTTCCTTCTCTCCAGACCGTTGTAGTGAATTACTCTTATCGTGTTTTCCTTCTCTCCAGACCGTTGTAGTGAAATTACCCTTATCGTGTTTTCCTTCTCTCCAGACCGTTGTAGTGAAATTACCCTTATCGTGTT
>NW_013674121.1:5665-9930 GCF_000517525.1 Limulus polyphemus
ATACTTAAACCCCCACAATTCTTCAAATTCTCCATATCATCAAGTTTTTCATACTTAAACCCCCCACAATTCTTCAAATTCTCCATATCATCAAGTTTTTCATACTTAAACCCCCACAAATCTTCAAATTCTGTTCATATCCATTGCGTCTTTACACATTGGATACAGAGGTTTTATTAAAAAAAAAGTATGGGGGTTTGCACCCCCTCTAAGGCTGCCACAGCATTATTCATGGAGATATCAAATCCTTTTATCTGTTTTAGATAAATATATTTTTTGTCGTATCGAAAATAATTCTGCTATTTCGTACAGGTGGTTAGGGGGCGCTCGACTCGCAATCTCAGGTTCGCGTGTTCGAATCCCCCCCTCCCACCAAACATGCTCGCCCTTTCAGCTGTGGGGGGGGGGCGTTATAATGTGACGGTTAATCCCATTATTCTTTGGTAAAAGAGTAGCCAAAGAGTTGGCAACAGGTGGTGATGACTAGCTGCCTTCCCTTTAGTCTTTCACTGCTAAATTAGGGACGGCTAGCTTTGCGCGAAATTCAAAACACGCCAATTCGTTTCTACCGGTCAACATTCGCAACTTTTCATCAAACCGGATAAATTTTAAGGTTTAGAGTATCAAACAAAACAACGGCGATTAAACCTATCCTCTTTAACAATATCTTTATCACGACGTTCAGTGTGTCTCGGTTTTATTGTTAATGACATCATTCAAACAGTGCTGCCTCATATTGTCAGATTTGAACACTTTTTTTAGAATCTCCTTATTGTACTAACACTGAACTTTTTTATCGTTTGCTTAAATAGTTTCGTGGAATTGCTGAGGAGGCCAATTACCCAAAATTGAATAGGAGGCGCTCATTGTCGCCCAGACGCTTCTCAAAAAAAAAACAAAAAAAACGAAAAAGAGCAGCAAATATTGGTCGAACGTCATCGATTGCTACGTTAAACAAAATAACGCTCGCTGTTAAGAAGTTAATGAAGAAAGTAAATGAAATTCTATATTCTTCAAGAAATGCGTGTTTGAAAGGTTTGTTGATTTTACTGTTCATTTTTGAAGTCGTGCTACGCCAGTACGAATATAAGAAATACCACACTCGTATGCGGGAAATTATCACTTTTAGAAGTGGAGTAGTATTTGATTAAATTCGGGTTATGTAACAGACACACGAAGTTGTAGCTAATTTATTACAAAATCTGGAAAACTAGTAACATATCTCACTATGATACAAATAAATACTAAATTAATATTACTTCATTCTTTTAAAAATCAATCAGGTGGCAGTAAACAAGTTAGACATTAGATTTGTCTGTTGAATTTCGCGCAAACCTACTAGAGGGCTAACATTCCCTAATTTAGAAGTGATATACTTGAGGGAAGGCAGTTAGTTAACACCACCGACCGCCACCTCTTGAGCTACTCTGTTTACTAATAAGAAGTGGGACTGACTGTAGCAGTATAACGCTCCAACAACTGAAAGGGCAAGCATGTTCGGTGACTGGATTCGAACTAGCGGTCCGCATATGGCGAGTCTAGTGCCCCCAACCATTAGGCTGTACCAGGCCCTACAGCCGCACATCGTAATTTTCCAGATTATTCTTGTTGGCATATTATAAAAGCAAAAAAGAACAAAATGGACATCAAATTTGTCACTTACGACGACATTAAAACTTCGACGACTAAAATAAATTCTAAATTATCCCTACAACGAGTTAATCGTATGTTGTCAGGATGATCTATGTATATCAGCACAGGTCGTGGCAATGTAAATACGAGCGCCCCCAAGTGGCTCAGCGATGTGTCTGCGGACTTATAACGCTAAAAATCATGTTTCGATAGTCATGGTGGGCACAGCACAGATAGCCCATTGTGCACAAACAAGTCGATATGAGCCATGGCGCCACGGACGACATGTTACAACACTTCTATATATGGTTCACGACGAATTCCCGATTCGAAATACCGTCAAGTGAAACCTTATGTCTGGATGCACACACCACAGCCCTTTCCAGGAAAAGGTGTGTTTGGTGATGTGTAGCAAAAAGGTTCAAAGCCTCGGGCACACGAACCTCAAAAACAACTATCTACATCATAATGAGTAACATCTACAATGGAAACTCAGGACCCTCATATAAAGATGTGAAACTCTCTAAAAACATATTACCATGGTTGGACTGCTGCCATCAGGACCCTTATATAAAGGTGTGAAACCCTCTGAAAACATCCTACCATGGTAGGGCTGCTGCTGCCATCAGGACCCTCATATAAAGGTGTGAAACCCTCTGAAAACATCTTACCATGGTAGGACTGCTGCTGCCATCAGGACCCTCATATAAAGGTGTGAAACCCTCTGAAAACATCTTACCATGGTAGGACTGCTGCTGCCATCAGGACTCTCATATAAAGGTGTGAAACCTTCTGAAAACATCTTACCATGGTAGGACTGCTATTGCCATTGCAGAAGTTCACAGGCTGATCTTCCAGAACCTTGAAAGTAACTATTAATGTGTTCCACATATCCCAATCAAATGTGTACAAGACAATTCAGAAGGATGTTACCCTTGTAAGGTGATGCACAAACTAGTTCGTAAGGATGTTGCCCTTGTAAAGTAGTGCACAAAGTAGTTCGTTAGGATGTTGCCTTTGTAAAGTAGTGCGCAAAGTAGTTCGTAATGATGTTGCCCTTGTTGCCTCTGGAATGTAGGTTTAAAAATCTTACAAGATGAGATTTCTGCGCAGTTTTGCACTTTAAAAGAACCTCTAGAAGGCAAATCCTGATGTCGGCCAATAATGTATAATCATGGCCATTAAAACGAGTCTACTCAACGACTGAGGACACAGCTCCAAAGGGATCTGGATCATCCTTCTTTGATCCACATTTAGCAATGGTTTTTGTTAGTCCTTAGATGATATGTGATCTGTACGACTGACCAAGTCAACAGCATCCTACCTCCATCCACGCTAAGGGATTGACTGCCACTCTTATAACGTACCCTCAGTTCAGAGTGAGGGGAAATCCTTTAGTATCGCACGGATTCGAATCCAGCACGCCGGTTCCTTAATCCATAGCTCTACCATAGGGCCAGCCCTCACCCTTCTTCTTCTTCTTCTGATACAATCTTCAATAGGTTACTTCCTCAAGGAGACAAATCATTCAAAATAACAATTTTATATTATTTATTATAAATATTCAATCATTTGTTTTTATTTAAAGCGCCCTCTTTGGGCAATTTTACCTCGTAGTTAAACATCCTTTCTTTTTTGTCCCACCTTTCTTTCTTCTGGTTAACTATGTCTTCCTGTGGTTATTGCAAGTCGTATTTGTCTTTCTAATCTGTATGTTTCTCATTACTTTCCTGTTGAAATACTTCGCTTGACTGCTCAACTATTGTTACTGATTATCTTAATGAACACACTGGTGTAATATCTTATAATATGATTTAGTAGCATAGGTAGTTCTTATTATATATTCTAATATGCAGTTCCTCGTGCAAAATTAGGTGTAAATTCAATTTACTTTTCTCAGTCATTAAGGAAATATATAAACCTACATATATAAATATATATGTTCCTATATCAAGAACTTTCTGCTTGAAAAACAAATTTTTATATATACAGGTCAGTTGCTGACCTTTTAAATAAACACATCAGGTCACATTGAGGAACAAAGATCATAAGCCCTACCAACAACTGAAGACCGTGTTACTTCTCTCCAGGTCAGATTATTTATATGATGTCTTCTCTTCCAGTATATCTCTTGTTAAGAAACACATCCTTGCCTTCTTCCCGTCTGTCTCCACTTCCAGTATATCTCTTGTTAAGAAACACATCCTTGCTTTCTTCCTGTCTGTCTTCTCTTCCAGTATATCTCTTATTAAGAAACACATCCTTGCTTTCTTCCTGTCTGTCTTCTCTTCCAGTATATCTCTTATTAAGAAACACATCCTTGCTTTCTTCCTGTCTGTCTTCTCTTCCAGTATATCTCTTGTTAAGAAACACATCCTTGCTTTCTTCCTGTCTGTCTTCTCTTCCAGTATATCTCTTATTAAGAAACACATCCTTGCTTTCTTCCTGTCTGTCTCCACTTCCAGTATATCTCTTGTTAAGAAACACATCCTTGCCTTCTTCCCGTCTGTCTCCACTTCCAGTATATCTCTTGTTAAGAAACACATCCTTGCCTTCTTCCTGTCTGTCTTCTCTTCCAGTATATCTCTTGTTAAGAAACACACCCTCGCCTTCTTCCCGTCTGTCTCCACTTC
>NW_013674121.1:10734-12062 GCF_000517525.1 Limulus polyphemus
TTGCCTTCTTCCCGTCTGTCTCCACTTCCAGTATATCTCTGGTTAAGAAACACACTATTGCCTTCTTCCCGTCTGTCTACACTTCCAGTATATCTCTTGTTAAAAAACACACCCTTGCCTTCTTCCCGTCTGTCTCCACTTCCAATATATCTCTGGTTAAGAAACACACCCTTGCCTTCTTCCTGTCTGTCATCTCTTCCAGTATATCTCTGGTTAAGAAACACACTATTGCCTTCTTCCCGTCTGTCTCCACTTCCAGTATATCTCTGGTTAAGAAACACACCCTTGCCTTCTTCTTCTTCTCTGTTTTATTTGTTTCGGTTGTTTGTGAAAAGTACATAAAGACTATATGTTCTTCATTTTGAAATGGTAGACAGCGCCCATCGTTAACTCTTGGGTTACTATAATCGAATGGCGGGAATTAACCGTCACTCTTATTAAGCACGATTTTTTCACGTTAACAGGACGCGTATCACAGACCTTCGGGTCCACAATCCGGTACGTTAACAATTAGGCCACGACTAGTCCCATGTCAATCACTTAGTTTTATCACAAATGTTACTAAACTCTAGTTGACAATTCAACTTCTAAAAACATAGAATTGTTTTGTTAATGCGATCCTAATGACAAAGTTAACTAATACAGGTACTATAGATAAGTTCGTCATTTGTGTAATAGTGATAACCGAAATTCCGTAGGGAAAAAAATTCATCGGAAAAGAACGTTGTTATCGGGTGATATAGTAAACCTCGCCAAGTACAAACAGACCCGAAGTTTGCTGTATTCATCAGCTCGCGTGACCGAACTCCTTTTTAATGCGATATCCAATACCTGACATAAATCAATGTTGAAAAGTTGATTACCGGGTTAGGGCTTATAACACAGGCAACAGCAAAATATAAGCCGTTTAAAACCCTGCTGCATCTGAGAAAGCCCGCGAGGGCTCAGATTACAACGTTTATTTCATAGGCCTAATCTTTCTATCCAATAGAAACCTTTTTGTTTTCTGAAATTCCTTTGAAAGTCACTTTCATAGCTACCACTTCTCATCACTTGTAAACTGAGAAACCGAATTACAGATTCAAAACCTTGGGGTTGAATAACTATGTGTTGAGTCATTACTAA
Source organism: Limulus polyphemus (assembly GCF_000517525.1). NCBI lineage: Eukaryota > Metazoa > Arthropoda > Merostomata > Xiphosura > Limulidae > Limulus > Limulus polyphemus. The sequence goes on from NW_013674121.1 coordinate 11,860, forward strand.
TATATATGAATATTAATGAACTATGCTATAAATGTAATTCTTACTTAAATTTTGAAAACTATCGGGAAATAAGACTATTCAATACCTTGAACTGCAATTTATAAATACATGTTTAACACAAAGAACTCAATGTTTCGGGTACTTAATCTGACAGTGTTTAATGTTTGTAATTAAGTACAAACCCGGTTTCTAGCGTTGTAAGT
>NW_013674121.1:13077-18827 GCF_000517525.1 Limulus polyphemus
ACTGGATATTGTTGTGTTGTAAACTATTATATAAGTACTGGATATTGCTGTGTTATAAACTATTATATAAGTACTGGATATTGTTGTGTTATAAGCTATTGTATAAGTACTGGATATTGTTGTGTTATAAACTATTATATAAGTACTGGATACTGCTGTGTTATAAACTATTATATAAGTTTATACAATAGTTTATAACACAACAATATCCAGTACTTATATAATAGTTTATAACACAGCAGTATCCAGTACTTATATAATAGTTTATAACACAACAATATCCAGTACTTATATAATAGTTTATAACACAACAATATCCAGTTTACAGACCACAAGTTTTACACTTGACAAGACACAATCACAGTTGAATTACTAACTACCCGGCCCCTAAAGATTTGGGTGAGATCAAGATATAGTTATCATTACCAATGTTTGTTTTTATTAAAAGAAGTGCCTCCCCCTCAGTAGCACAGCGGTATGTCTGCGGACTTACAACGCTAGAAACCGGGTTTCGATATCCGTGGTGGGCAGAGCACAAATAGTCCATTGTGTAGCTTTGTGCTTAATTCCAAAAAACAATAACAATAAACAACAATTAAAAGTAGCAGATAACATCGAGTATCACATTTAAAATTACCCAGCGGTAAGTCTGAAGACTTATAAGTAGTAATACAATAGCATTTGAGTGATACTTACCATTCAGACGATCAACTGAGGTCGAGCCTTCCAACGACAGCACAGGGACGCACATAGCAGCTTCAGACTGTAGAGAAACTTGGGGCTCATCAGGGCGTATATTATGGACTTCCAGATGCTGTTCAGAACTCCCAGCCACAGGAGGCAAAAGTGCAAATAGTGGGATGTCACGGGCTCTGCTGCCACCTGCTCGTAGATTCGGAGTGAGAACCACGGAATCCAAGAAACTGCAAACACCAGGATCAGAATCAAGGCCATCATATGGTCTGGATTGGAAAGGTTCTCGCTCATGGCCGTAGCGTATTCTTTTTCCTCTTCACTCATGCTCTGCCGTAGTTTGTGCATGGTGGAGAAGATGTAGAAGTAAGAATAAACAATGGTCGAGATGCTGGGCACCAGCACCAACACTGCCAACGTTGTGCTGTATGGCAGCATATTACTGAGCCCAAGCAGACAAACGAGTCCATCACGATAGAAGAGGCCTTTAGAAAATCCAAGAAGCGGCGGACAACACAGAAAAATGGATGTTAGCCAAGTAAACACCATCCAACATTGGCATCGTGTCTTCGTCTGGATGGTGTCGTAACGAAGGGGTTTGCGAATGGCCAGGTACCGATCCACGGCGATCCACATGAAAGTGTAGGTGGTCACACTCCACAACGTCAACTCCACGAAGCCAGTTATCCGGCACAAAAGATCTCCGTATATCCACTCTCTCACGATAGCCGGATATACAGACAGTGGGATGATCAACACACCACAGAGAAGGTCGGCAGTGATCAGGGACAGAATATAGTAATCCATGGCTTCCTTCTGCGCAGGTGAGGTCAATATAGTGGCCAGAGCCATCACGTTGGATCCAATCACCAACACACATATCAGTAAGATCACCACAGCCTCGATAATTCGGCCAGCAGTTACCACAGACGCTTCGTTACTCAATTCAATAGCATCATCTTCTGACCTCAGAATCATAGTAGTGACCACTCGCTCAGCAAGACGCTACAGAACTAGACAGACCGGACGGTCAATGAATGGATCATGCTGGAAGAAAACAATTATAAGTGATTGAGAAATAGAAAAATCCAAGATTAAAGAACAAACCTAAAAATACTAGCCGTTTTATAATTTAGACTTTTTCAATTTTTTTTTGTTTTGATATTTGATAAGATGCCTTTTTCAAAGTCTAAGACTTTCACATGTGTTAAATATCGATAAGGTTCTTCTTTGGTTAGCGCAAAGCTACACAATTTGCTGTTTGTGCTTTGTCCACTGCAAGGAACTGTACCCCAAATTTTAGCACCTAGGTACGTAAACTTGCCGCTGCTCCACCTGGGGGCGGTAATAAAATAATAATAAGAGGAAAAGCTATAAAAATCACATTATTTTGGATTGATATTTCGTTTGATAATATAAGAAACAAATTCAAAATTAGGCTAAACAGTAGTATAACAATATCCCGGGTTCGATTCCTGATAGTCAGACAGACAGGCCATTGTGTAACTTTACGCTACAACATCAATATCTAGTTGAAGGAAAAGAAACATCTGTTGTAGTTCTGGTTCTTCAGAAATAATCTTCATTAATCTTCATCTACTGGTGATACATCGGTTACTTGTTACAGGACTTGTTACAGGAAAGGGGAGTTTATATATTTATAGAGATAGAGAGAGCGAAAGAGAAAATGTATTAAAAGCGTATAACAATCTTGTTTTTTTATTACAAGTTAAGCTTTTACAGTAAGTAAGATTTGTATTTAGAACAGTTTCGATCACTGGTGCGATCATTCTAAAGTACACGCTTGTAACTAGTAATAAAATATATTTAATCCGTCAGTAAACTCAAAACGAAACTATTAAATATTTTCTTTGTTTCAAAGCTACACAGTGGATTATCTGCTGTGTATCCACAGCAGGGAATCGAACCCCGAATTTTAGCATTATATACCATCAAGCTCGCCGCTAAGTCACCAGGGAGCACATAACAATAGACAGCGATTAAAACAAATTAAAAAAAAATCTCTAAAGAAATAAAAATTACGTTGCTAAGGGAAACGAGATATAGAGAGTTCTGAAGGAAGAAAGCGGTTAAAACCTAAATTTTCTTAAACATCTTTCCGATACGAACGAAGCTCTTACAAGCTGTGGCCCTATCATTTGATAAAACCAATAAAATTTCCAATCATTTTGATTCTCACTATAAGTTGATAGATACTTATATCAACCTGCTCATAAACTGATAATAGGAACCTCGTTCGTACCGAACAGCCCCCCCTAGCGGCACAGCAGTATGTCTGCAAAGCTAGAAATCGGGTTTCGATACCTATGGTGGGTAGAGCCCTTTGTAAAGTAGCTTTGTGCTTAACTTCAAAACAAACAAACAAGCATTCGTACCGAACAACGGTCTATAAGCTGTCTATTATTTTTATTATATACAGTGTTCAGCAGCAAATCTAACGGCTTATAACGCTAAAATCCGACTTTCGATACCCGTGGCGCGCACAATAGAGTAGCCTTGTGTTTAACAACAACCAAACAAAACCGAAACTTACGTGGGTTTATAAACCTCTAACGCTGAAATTCCAGGTTCGATTCCCCGCAGTAGACAGAGCTCAGATAGCCCATTGTGTGACTTTGAGCTAAAACAAATAATATCACACACTTATTCTGTGCTTTAACCTCACTGATTCTTAATATTAGATTTGCCCCCCAGTGGTACAGCGGTATGTCTGCGGACTTACAACGCTAGAATCCGGGTTTCGATACTCGTGGTGGGCAGAGCACAGATAGCCCATTGTGTAGCTTTGTGCTTAGTTACAAACAAACAAACACAAACAATATTAGATTTCTGGTGGATCAGCGGTACGTTTACGGGCTTAAATCACCAAAACCCGTGGTCCAATTCCTTGCGTTAGCCATAACGCAGATAGCCGATTGTGTAGTTTCGCGTTAAAATAACTTCATATTAGATTTATCATCATAAATTATTAATGAACTCAAATTATATCGTAAACAAGTATTGAAAAGCAACTTGGAGAAACTGGGGTCCTGTTAGCTAGCCACCAAAATTACTTACGTGTGTTTATTTTCACGCAGACTGAAGGACCAGTTTGTTTTATAAATCCAGGCCCGCCTTTGTGTAACAGGACATGTCGTAGGTAGTCCAGTTCAAGATTGATTTATGTCTCTTAGAAACAAAGCAACAAACTATCTGTCAAACACGGGGATCGAACCCCGGATTTTAATATTGTAAGTCCGTATAGAATAGCTATCTCAGATAAAGTATAAAACAAAAATGTTTTAAATTCAATTTTTTTTTCAATCAAGGAAATATCTGTAAAGATCTGAATTCAAACAACACGTCATATATCAAGAATTTGTACTACAGAACTGAACAGTAACCGCCACCAGGCGGTGCGAGGAATGCGAATCAAAATTGTTAAAATTCCAACCCAAGAAATCTCCTACAAATCGAAATGCATATTTCGGAGGCCGTTTTTCTTGTGATTAAATTTCATAAAGCCAGTCAAGTAACTTGCGATTATTAATTATATCAATGAATTTTGTTGGATTGAAGTCTGTGTTAAATTATATTGAAGTAAAAAGAAAGCTCGTCGAGTCTAAAGTTGAAGTACGTTTATGAAGGTCAGAAGGAACTAAACTGTTCACTCTATAAACAAATTAAACATGTATAATTAACAAGATCGTTAATTATACACGTGAGTCTGCAACTGAAGCAAACGAAAGGACTGTTGTTTAATAGATGACATTTCGATGAAACCGAAGGATATACAATAGTTTATAACACAACAATATCCAGTAGTTATACAATAGTTTATAACACAACAATATCCAGCACTTATACAATAGTTTATAACACAACAATATCCAGTACTTATATAATAGTTTATAACACAACAATATCCAGTAGTTATACAATAGTTTATAACACAACAATATCCAGTACTTATATAATAGTTTACAACACAACAATATCCAGTACTTATATAATAGTTTATAACACAACAATATCCAGTAGTTATATAATAGTTTATAATACAACAATATCCAGTACTTATATAATAGTTTATAACACAACAATATCCAGTACTTATATAATAGTTTATAACATAACAATATCCAGTAGGGATCTTGAACCCAAACATAAGGCGAATAATCTACCTGGATCAACGACTGGGGATATGGATCTTGAACCCAAACATAAGGCGAATAATCTACCTGGATCAACGACTGGGGATATGGATCTTGAACCCAAACATAAGGCGAATAATCTACCTGGATCAACGACTGGGGATATGATGCTTGAACTCAAACATAAGGCCAATAATCTACCTGGATCAACGACTGGGGATATGATGCTTGAACTCAAACATAAGGTCAATAATCTACCTGGATCAACGATTGAGGATATGGATCTTGAACCCAAACATAAGGCAATAATCTATTGGATCAACGACTGGAGGATATGGATCTTGAACCCAAACATAAGGCCAATAATTTATTGGGATCAACGACTGGAGATATGAAGCTTGAACCCAAACATAAGGCCAATAATTTATTGGGATTAACGACTGGAGATATGGATCTTGAACCCAAACATAAGGCCAATAATTTATTGGGATTAACTTCCACTTTTAATTTACAACATACTTTACACGTTCTTTATGTGACATCTTGTTATTCTGGAGTTTTTGTTTTATTTAATACCAGGTTAAAGCCTCGGTCAGAAGCCGTTTCCCAAGATGCCACAAATAAACAATACATTTCTAGACTTAAAATCATAAATAATATTCAACGTTAAACTGGTACACAATTAAAAACATTTTATTTAGGCCTATCTCTGGCCTTCAAAAAGTTGACGACTCTACATGTTTCGGCGTTACAACATCATCCTTTTCGTCAACATTTTGAAGGCCAGAGATAGGCCTAAACAAAATGTTTTTAATTGTGTACCAGTTTAACGTTGAATATTATTTATGATTTTAAGTCTAGAAATGTATTGTTTATTTGTGGCATCTTGGGAAACGGCTTCTG
>NW_013674121.1:19691-22355 GCF_000517525.1 Limulus polyphemus
AACACAACAATATCCAGTACTTATATAATAGTTTACAACACAACAATATCCAGTACTTATATAATAATTTATAACACAACAATATCCAGTAGTTATATAATAGTTTATAACACAACAATATCCAGTAGTTATATAATAATTTATAACACAACAATATCCAGTAGTTATACAATAGTTTATAACACAACAATATCCAGTAGTTATATAATAATTTATAACACAACAATATCCAGTAGTTATATAATAGTTTATAACACAACAATATCCAGTAGTTATGTAATAGTTTATAACACAACAATATCCAGTAGTTATGTAAATTAATTAATTAAATTTTGATACTTGTATTTTTAATCAGTTATATTCTTGAAATTATTAAATAAACAATTTATTGTAAGGTCTCATGGTGGCTGAAAGATAAACCTTGGAGCTTATAACAATAAAAATCTAGTTTGGATACCCGCCGCAGAGATAACCGGTTGCGTAACAAACAAAACTCTTGTTAAGAGTACATCAAAAATAGATGTTAATATTGAGGAACGCTGCAAAATAACAGGAGGGGTGGTCGTGTCTTGATCGATGCCGGATACGAGGCGATATTGTAGCGAAAATGACTCGAGCTGTATAATTAATTCTGTGAGCAAATTGAAATACGTATTATGTTCACAGTTAAAATAAATATAGATACGGTGAAATTAAAAACTTTAAATGTCTTTGTTTTTGTTTCAAAAAAAAACAACACTTTTGCATATTCTTTAATAGTAAATAAGAAGATCTGGCAGCAGTTATAACTAGGGGTGGAGAACATATGACAAAAATTAGTCTTAACGAACTAGAATTCTGGTTTGTTTTAACGTTGTTGTTTTACTTACCCATACATCTTAATTTATTTGTTGTTAAGCGCCAAGCACAATGGGCTAATTGGACGCACTAGACCTACTGGAGGGATCGAACCCCGGTTTTAAGCATTATCATTATACTCTTTAACCTAAACAAATGTATAAGATATTTGTTGCACTGACGCTGGGTGGCTCTAGTGAAATCTCATTTACTTGTTAAACGTAAAAATATATTAATTTATGTCTGCGAGCTTTAAATGTACAGTTTGTTTGTTTTTGAATTTCGCGCAAAGCTACACGAGGGCTATCTGCGCTAGCCATACCTAATTTAGCAGTGTCAGACTAGAGGGAAGGCAGCTAGTCATCACCACCCACCGCCAACTCTTTTACCAACGAATAGTGGGATTGACTGTCACATTATAACGTCCCCACTGCTGGGCCTTTAAATGTACAGATAACAGCTATTTTTTTTCTTGTGAATGGGGTGGGCGTGATCTAGTTGTTAGCATATCGGTCTGCGTACTGAGAGGTCTAAGTTTCCATACTATGAACGATATATATAAGTGACAATCAATCCTGTTATTGAATGCCAGGATTGTTTCGATTTTTCGCGCGTAGTTACGCAAAAATTATATGAGCTAGACGTGTTTCATTCAAAATGAGAGATTAGAGAGAAGGCAACTAGTCAACAGCATCCACTGCCAGCTCTTGAGATTTGACCGTCATTCCTATAACGCACTCATGTTAACAAAGTGCGGAGCGCGATTTTTGTTGCAACGGAATGCGAACCATGGACCTTCAGACTCACAGGCACGTTAACCACGGGCCTCTCTGTTCCAGGATCCAGATAAACAACTCGTGGGGACGGGTTCTAGCCGACCACCAGCTAGCCAGTATTTATTTATAATTATAGACAGCTACCAGACACCAGAAAATACCAGTAACTATACTTGTAAGTAAAAAATACAGATTGTTACTGTATTGTAGTGACTTTGTAAGCCTACCATATAATAAATCTAAACACTTACATGACGAGGCTTAAACGTATTGATAAAACTGGTGCAACGAGCACATTATGTTTACGTTTAAAAGCATTTTTGCAACGTGTATCAACCTGACACAACTACCATATAATAAATCTAAACACTTACATGACGAGGCTTAAACGTATTGATAAAACTGGTGCAACGAGCACATTATGTTTACGTTTAAAAACATTTTTGCAACGTGTATCAACCTGATACAACGTAAACTTCTTTCGCAACGCGTTCTACTTAAAATTAATGTTTTTTTTTACTCTATGTCAACACGGTGTATGCGAATTAATTGAATACAACTTACAAGATGTAACGATCTATGCTAGAGTCAACGTTTCGTTTATTTTATCTATATAAATAGCGATATACGGGGTATTTAAGAGGAGTTAAACTGAGGTAAAACATCAGGGGGTCCGTGAGATATGGTAGTTCTTATATCATCTGTGAAAATATCTACCACTCTGACTTATTCTATATATAACTAACACGAAACGTTGCGTTTTAAGAAAAGACGACAGAGCCTGAAATTTCTAGCTACATGAGTCTGATTCGAACAGCTCAGAGAAAAGTTAACTAAGGGCCTTAAACGGTCATTATTTCAAGAAAGTAAAGTTAATTACACCAAGAGAAAATTCTCACTAGTAAGCGAATTTTGTTATTCTCCCTCCCTTCCCCACCTTTCCCCCATGAATAAATAACAAAGTAGATGAAATAAGCAAGGACACCGCAAGGCATCGGGGGGAACGAACGATCCTATAAAACGATCGAAAGTGTTAACATTTACCGTTAAT
>NW_013674121.1:23185-28864 GCF_000517525.1 Limulus polyphemus
CATACGATAACACGATATTGCGTCTCCTTTACATACGATGACACGATACTGCGTCTCCTTTACATACGATAACACGATATTGCGTCTCCTTTACATACGATGACACGATACTGCGTCTCCTTTACATACGATGACACGATATTGCGTCTCCTTTACATACGATGACACGATATTGCGTCTCCTTTACATATATCATCATATTCTAATAACAAAAAAATATAAATAGCATGTTTTTGTTTGCTTGTTGTTAAGCGCAAAGCTACACAATGGGACATCTCTTGCTGACCCTGTCCACTGTGAATGCCGGTATCTGGACATCAGACGAACGAGGAAAACAAGCTGGTACAAAACAATATATAAAAGACGAAAGAAGATAATAGTATAACTGCTTCTATGAACTATTGTTGCCTTCTGGTGAGGAGATGACGTTTAGAATATCAAATGTAAAAACTGTCAGGAGATAAACATATACCGTAATATAGTTATGATAGGCTTAGCGTAAAAACTGTCACAAGGAGATAAACATATACCGTAATATAGTTATGATAGGCTTAGCTTAAAAACTGTAATAAGGAGATAAACATCTACGGTAATATAGTTATGATAGGCTTAGCATAAAAACTGTCACAAAGGAGATAAACATCTACGGTAATATAGTTATGATAGGCTTAGCCTAAAAACTGTCACAAGGAGATAAATATATACCGTAATATAGTTATGATAGGCTTAGCGTAAAAACTGTAATAAGGAGATAAACATATACCGTAATATAGTTATGATAGGCTTAGCGTAAAAACTGTCACAAGGAGATAAATATATACCGTAATATAGTTATGATAGGCTTAGCGTAAAAACTGTAATAAGGAGATAAACATATACCGTAATATAGTTATGATAGGCTTAGCGTAAAAACTGTCACAAGGAGATAAACACCTAATGTAACTTGTATAACATTTGTACACTTAAAACTATGTCAATACGATGTCACGCGACAACTTTCTTACAGTCTTTCAATCAATCAAGTAAAGGATGTAGAACCTAGCACGTGTAATGCGCGTGTTCCTTAACGTAATACACCCCCTCTTATTCTAACATAAGGAACATGTTACTTAACGATCAGTCGCGTTCGTTTTCCTTCGAAATAGTGCGTGAACTATTCAGTCCAACCGTTTAGGATCAGCTCACGTCTCTAAGTAAATCAGTACTTTCCCGTTTAATCTTAATCTCAACTATAATCTGTTTACGACACCAGGGAAACAGTCGTAACGTGATGAATAAAAATGGGTCATGGAATCAGTTCTAACAACTCTAAGGCATGTATTGTTGAGTCATGAAACTCGTATGTACAGTGACACAATATTACTACAGCAAAGTGCGAAAAAACAACAACAAAAACAGTGCTCAGTGCACATAATTTTTTTTTATAGCAATTACTATTAATATGTCAGAACAATTATACGTATTACTTGTAGAGCTAAATAAAAATATTCAACGTTTAATGACTTGAAATGATTAAAACAACAAGAACCACTTTTATTCATGGTCAATGTGCAATGATAAATTATCCTTCAAATAGATACTGTTCTAATGCTGAATTAAATGACAGGCAAGCTTTTATATATTAAAAATATTCGTTTTCTGACAAGCATTTTACTGTTAAGTTTAAACTATAATTAAAGTCAAATGTTTAGCGGACGAACCTTGAAAACTCGCGCATACACAGAGAAGTAAAACACAGGATCGAGACTGTGTTAGGGGCAATACTTTAGAATAGGATACTGATATTGAGTTTGGGGCAAAAATTTAAAACATAATATGGACATTGAGAGATTAGTATAGCAAGGCGAGAGTGCAGAGCTAGGACTGTGTTTGGGGGCAAAGGTTTTAACAAAGAATTTGGACACAGAGTTTGGACCAGAAAGGTCACAGTGTATGGCCGGGACTGTTTAGGGGGCAAATATTTGAAAACAGAATATGGACATTGAAAGATTGGAACAAGAAGGTCAGAGTGCAGTGCCGAAAGTTAATTGTTAGTAAGGTAGACTGGGTATAATTAAAGAACCAGTTGAAATAGACATCGTTCTAGAACCCATGTACACATTGGTTTATGATTGTATATTCGACAAACAACGTGGTCTCCCGTAAACTTCTAACTAGTTAGTGAACGAAAGATTATTCACAGAAAATGCTACAAAATTACAGAATTGAAGAAAATATAGACAATTGTCCGTTGCACAAACAGGTCATTTATTACAACCATAGTCAGAGAATAATAATAGCCACCATAGTCATAGAATAATAATAGCCACCATAGTTAAATAATAATAATAGCCACCATAGTCATAGAATAATAATAGCCACCATAGTCATAGAATAATAATAGCCACCATAGTTAAATAATAATAATAGCCACCATAGTCATAGAATAATAATAGCCACCATAGTTAAATAATAATAATAGCCACCATAGTCATAGAATAATAATAGCCACCATAGTTAAATAATAATAATAGCCACCATAGTCATAGAATAATAATAGCCACCATAAAAATAGAACAGACAATAGCCACCAGTCATAGAATTGACAATAGCCAGATTCTATGATTATAGTAGCTATAATCTATTCTATGATTATTCTGGCTATTATCTATTCTATGATTATTCTGGCTATTATCTATTCTATGATTATTCTGGCTATTATCTATTCTATGATTATTCTGGCTATTATCTATTATATGATTATAGTAGCTATTATCTATTCTATGATTATTCTGGCTATTATCTATTCTATGATTATTCTATAATAGCCAGAATAATCATAGAATAGATAATAGCCAGAATAATCATACAATAGATAATAGCTCAACTTGTACTGACTTGTACTACCTGACAGAAGTTGGTTTTGTTCAGTTATTCTGATTGAAGAATGACCTCTCTTTCTTCTAAACGCTCGTAAAGAGGTGGTCACCCCACACCCCCACACATTAGGTATGCCAGAATATTAATGAACAGAAAGGGAGAAGAAAAACAAAAACCTTTGGATATTTCATCTTAGCTCTTCAGCACTCTACATAGTGTTGCTAGAAGTATACAGAGGGCGCCATCAGGTTTCGGTCTTAGGGGTTGTCGCCCCCGATTGCGAACACGGGAAAACTCGTATCTTCAGTGAGGGTGCTCGTACATATTTAGCAGATGTCAACTATTTTTGTTTCAGAGAAGACAAACCTCGGATTCCTCTTTTCTCGGGTTGACTGCAGTTGCTAAGCAACGAGGATCCAATAGTGAGTAGAGAATACGTATATATATATATATATATATACCTCTAACTGAAAATGTAAACCCTAAACTCAACCCTCTCATTTTATTTTTATCTGTATTCCCATTTACTCCAGTCTTTATCGAAAAGACACTTCAGTTCTTGAGTTACTTTTTTTTTCTTCAGTTGGTTTCTCTTTTTTTTATCTGATGACTCAGCGATGGGTGAGAAACATACAGACACGTTTAGCAGAAATAATGATGAAAATTTAATCGTCACATTTTATTTGTACTTGTTTCGTATTTACTTCAGTCGTTGGCGGTAGCTCAAACTAATTTGTTTGATCTTGATGCTTTATATTATTTTAGAGGGTGGGGAAGACTGATCAATACTGTGATCGATCCTCCCTGCATCTAGTGAACTCGAAAATTAAGTATATCTCAAGCTTGCGGTGGACATGTTTTCTAGTATGTCAGATTCTTCTCGCGGCTATTCTGAATTCATGAACGAAAACTGAAATCATAGAATAGATAATAACCCACAAAACTAACTTGTACGATTGGACTGAAGTCATAGAATAGATAATAACTCACAAAACTAACTTGTACGATTTGACTGAAGTCATAGAATAGATAATAACTCACAAAACTAACTTGTACGATTTGACTGAAGTCATAGAATAGATAATAACCCACAAAACTAACTTGTACGACCTGACTGAAGTCATAGAATAGATAATAACCCACAAAACTAACTTGTACGACCTGATTGAAGTCATAGAATAGATAATAACCCACAAAACTAACTTGTACGCATCTCGATGAATTATTTGATTGTTAACACTCAGCTTAAATATTTTTTATATTTCCTGAAAATAAGAAAAAGGTGAAAAAATAGTAACTAGGCAGAAAAATGACGATTGGAGTTTAAATACCACAGGTAAAATAGATATGACCTTAAATAATGTTTAATAACACATTAATATGCCAGACGCACTGAATAAATCAATACGAAAATGTCAAAGGTGTTTGTTTGAAAAACAAAAAGTATAGGAAGCCACTGTGTGTGTGTGCCTGCCTTTGATCACGTAGGTTACCAGTCTACTATCTGTTACACTAGTTGTTGCTACGATACGAGCTCTGATTGTTCGCCGTTTCTCCAGTTGTTCCTGTCACGTTATCACTAGTTGTTGCTAGGATACGAGCTCTGATTATTCGCCGTTTCTTCAGTTGTTCCTGTGACTTATCACTAGTTGTTGCTACGATACCAGCTCTGATTATTCGCCGTTTCTCCAGTTGTTGCTACGATACGAGCTCTGATTATTCGCCGTTTCTTCAGATGTTCCTGGCACGTTATCACTAGTTGTTGCTACGATACCAGCTCTGATTATTCGCCGTTTCTTCAGTTGTTCCTGGCACGTTATCACTAGTTGTTGCTACGATACCAGCTCTGATTATTTGCCGTTTCTTCTGTTGTTCCTGTCACATTATCACTAGTTGTTGTTACTATACTAGCTCTGATTATTCGCAGGAATGTATACAAAACAAGACCTGGGGCCGTGAGACTGTATCTCATAAAATCCTCGCGTCTTTCAAGTCGTCAAGGGCAATATTAATTTCGTTAGTAATAAATAAAAACGATGCGGGAAAGCGGGGAGGGGGGGGGGGGTGGATCCGAGAGGTAGTATTTACACAGTAGTTGACACTAATTGAACGATAATATGTTGTTTTTTTTAATACTACAAAAAATAATAGTAAACTAATGAGTGGAAAGATTACACCGAGTTGGATATTAAGGTATTCAAAACTGAAGAGTTAAACGCAAGTTTAGGTTGAGCATGCATGAGAAAAAAACAGGGCCATATATTAGCGGTACAGTTTTTAAACACTGTCTACCAGATTAGATGCAACCTCTGAAGGTAACGATGTGTGTCTAACTTCGAAATTCAACCAAATCCTTCTTCTCTGAGTGTGCTGATATGTAAGTGAGAAACTGTGAAGCAACAAGTCAGGTATAGGAAAACTCTGCTGGTGAGTTCTAGTTCATCCTGGTGGATAAAACTCTACTGGTGAGTTGTAGTTCATCCTGGTATAGAAAACTCTACTGGTGAGTTCTAGTTCATCCTGGTATATAAAACTATACTGGTGAGTTCTAGTTCATCTTGGTGGAGAAAACTCTACTGGTGAGTTCGAGTTCATCCTGGTATATAAAACTATACTGGTGAGTTCTAGTTCATCCTGGTGGAGAAAACTCTACTGGTGAGTTCTAGTTCATCCTGGTATATAAAACTCTACTGGTGAGTTCTAGTTCATCCTGGTGGAGAAAACTCTGCTGGTGAGTTCTAGTTCATCCTGGTGGAGAAAACTCTGCTGGTGAGTTCTAGTTCATCCTGGTGGATAAAACTCTGCTGGTGAGTTCTAGTC
>NW_013674121.1:29604-30917 GCF_000517525.1 Limulus polyphemus
ATAAATTAATTAGACTAGCAAGATTGTTCTTTTATTAAACTTGTTCGACCGTAACTAAAACATCAAAAACAACCCACCTCTTGTGATTGTCATACCAACACAGGAAATAAATTAATTAGACTAGCAAGATTGTTCTTTTATTAAACTTGTTCGACCGTCACTAAAACATCAAAACAACTCACCTCTTGTGATCACCAGTTTAGCTTTAACACGAGTTTTCTGTCACGACTTTCCACGGTTTAATCGAGTTTCACACATTGTTGATTCGAGCCACCTGTCTTGGTGCGTCTCCTATTGAACAAATATGTATATGCTCGTAGCTGACAATTGTTAATCCTCCTGGATGGCAAACAGCCAAAAAACAGAAAATAACTGGAGAGACATCTCTTGCAGAAATTATAAAGCAAGCGATCAGCGTGTTGCCTTGACTACCAACTCTCTCGTTGTATGAGCGTGCACAAGCTTGTCAGGATAAACCAAGACTGGTTTGAACCAGACGACAGCTGGTATTTAAGACCCTGCTTCACGCTGGAAAAAAACGCCCTCTGTTGATCCCTTGTGTCGTAACTAATTCCTAGAGCGTTTCAACAGTTTATTCATAATATAATTCAGAGTTATAAAGAAAGAAAAAAAAACATCAAAACAAAATCTGTAATTGTTTGAGTTGATTTTCTATTTAAAATTTTATTGTAAATAGAAATTACAGGAATAAGGCCTAATGTACATTTATAAAACAATAGAAAGTATCAGACCTTACACTCACAGCTAGTAGAAGATTAAGCTCTTTGGAGAACCTTGACCCAGGTTTTTGTCCCAATCTCTAGTATAATATTAAACAACTCTGACAGCATTTCATGTCTGAAACCGAAATTGTATTTTGTATTTTGGGTTTATGATTTGAAAAGAATTATTTTCATTTTTTTTGTAGTAAAAAACAATGCGAACCATCTTAATCAAATAAATCTTAGCAACACTGTGAACTTATGTTAGGAATTAGTTCCAATGTTTCTTTTTAAACTTCTGGAATATGATGCTTTACTGCTGAACATATCCCATTAAAGCATTAAAACTTGACTGTTGAACATATCCCATTAAAACATTAAAACCTGACTGTTGAACATATCCCATTAAAGCATTAAAACCTGACTGTTGAACATATCCCATTAAAACCTGATTGCTGAACATATCCCATTAAAGCATTAAAACCTGACTGTTGAACATATCCGATTAAAGCATTACAACCTGATTGTTGAACATATCCCATTAAAACCTGACTGTTGAACATATCCCATTAAAGCATTACAACCTGATTG
>NW_013674121.1:31564-33817 GCF_000517525.1 Limulus polyphemus
AACATATCCCATTAAAACCTGATTGCTGAACATATCCCATTAAAGCATTAAAACCTGACTGTTGAACATATCCCATTAAAACCTGATTGCTGAACATATCCCATTAAAGCATTAAAACCTGACTGTTGAACATATCCCATTAAAACCTGATTGCTGAACATATCCCATTAAAGCATTAAAACCTGATTGCTGAACATATCCCATTAAACATTAAAACCTGATTGTTGAACATATCCCATTAAACATTAAAACCTGATTGTTGAACATATCCCATTAAAACATTAAAACCCGACTGCTGAACATATCCCATTAAAGCATTACAACCTGATTGTTGAACATATCCCATTAAACATTAAACCTGATAAATTTCGGTTCCCAAATTTTTCTTGTTCCAATTACGACCCAATTCATTCCTGTGTTGTTTTAAAACTTTTGAGACATACTACTCTCCGACTAAACATACAAATTACAGACATTATCTAAGCTTGTTGAGTATTAGGAATATAACATTTGTTTCCAAGTGCGTTTCGTTTTAATTTCAAACATTCCGGTACGCATTGGTCAAAACGTTTTCGTGCTCGGACTTAAAGGGTTGACAGAATTGGTCCAGTTATGAATTGCTCCCATTTAAAAAAGATGGAAGACGTGTCACGTCTTAGAAGTATGAACATACAATCAGTTTCTGAACTGTGAAATTACATGCCTAACTCAAGCCGCATGAATTTTGAGTTTGTAAATTTAATATAATCTCGAGAAGTGGAGAATCGTTCACTGTACTACTGCTAAGCTGTGCTGAGAAAGCAGGTTGTTATTTTCTTCTAAATTCTATTTTTCCATTAACTGACGAAAAATATTCAGTTCACGTCAGCCCCCACAGTTTTTAAACTGACAGGGGTGTGTCGGGGGGACTGAATCATTTTATTCTAGTTAGCCCCCACAGTTTTTAAACTGACAGGGGAGTGTCGCGGGACTGAATCATTTTATTCTAGTTAGCCCCCACAGTTTTTAAACTGACAGGGGAGTATCGGTGGGGACTGATTCATTTTATTCTAGTTAGCCCCCACAGTTTTTAAACTGACAGGGGAGTATCGGGGGGATGAATCATTTTATTCTATTTTTTTCATATATATACAAGAGATCCAGCTTTTAAAAAAAAAATCAGAGCAATATAAAGGTATAGATAATAAGAACTATGAAACTGTATCCTTCCGCCTTCATTTTGTGGAGAAGGATTGTATACAGTATACACCAATATTTCTCAAACCTTTTAGATCGCGCCCCTTTTCTTCTCTGTAATACACTTTGACCCCACCCCCCCAAAAAAAAACAACAACAAGCGATCAACTAATTTAAACTGTTATATATTTATAGACAATGGTGAAAACAATAAACTTAGCCTAAAAAACGAACCGAAAGACGAAACGTTTTCCTGACGTTTCTCATACCCCCCCGGTCCCAAATATGGTTGCCTCCATAGTTTAAAAACCACTGGCATACATGACGTAAAAATTATAATGACGTCAATTCCAACACTTGGAAATAAGAACCGCAATGAGACCAATTCCAACACTTGGTTGTAACACTCTTAATGAGACCAATTCCAACACTTGGACGTAACACTCTTAATGAGACCAATTCCAACACTTGGACGTAACGCTCTTAATGAGACCAATTCCAACACTTGGACGTAACACTCTTAACGAGACCAATTCCAACACTTGGACGTAACACTCTTAATGAGACCAATTCCAACACTTGGTCGTAACACTCTTAATGAGACCAATTCCAACACTTGGACGTAATACTCTTAACGAGACCAATTCCAACACTTGGACGTAACACTCTTAACGAGACCAATTCCAACACTTGGACGTAACACTCTTAATGAGACCAATTCCAACACTTGGACACTTAATGAGACCAATTCCAATAATTCGCCACCGAACATTGTTCAGAATTTTGAAAGTTTTAATTATATGATAATATGTTTTACCACGCACATATTTTAACTGATCAAAGTTTAAAATTCAGTTTTCAAAAGTATATCTTAAAGATTAAAAACATAAAATACTAATGGCTTTTATCTTCTTCTTGGTTTTTTACATCACGTGTAGATAAGATCTAAGAAAAACTTCTCAACTATCGACTTCTAACTTAATTATTGTGCAAGTGGTAAAAAAGATAAATTTTGTCTTGCTTCAATACCAGACTTCTTGTCCCCCCCCCTTAAGAACCTATAACCACGAGCAACCG
>NW_013674122.1:0-1331 GCF_000517525.1 Limulus polyphemus
GGAGATCAAGCGTCACATCAAAGAAAAAAAATTATATATATATAATTCGTTCATATCCATTATCAATTCCGTGAGCTTAATCTTATCCTTCTATCCCTCCTCTAGCAGTGTGCCCTATGGTGTTATTTCGTGGAACTATGACGTTATCGCCCTCTGGTGTTTCATTGTGCACGTCATCATATCTACCTCTCCCCTTTATCGCTTGAGGCAGCCAATCAACGTGCAGTGTCTGAAGTACTGCCCTAACTACTTACTAAACACGCAAATAACGTGAAAATAACATATTTTTTCATATATATAGTGAAAAGGATTATAAAACTAAAATAATTACACAATAAATAATTTATTAAGACAGGAACCAGCCCTAAAATGCCGTTTTGGTGTTCTAATGCCACCATATTCGGGAGTGAGAATTTATGTTTGGCCAAGACTTACCTACTACACAATCATTTGTATATCTTTATCGCCATCTAGACTTTATTTCTTCTACATTTGGATCAACATATTTGTTCAGCACAATATCTTTGTTTTTTCAATCTCTATTGCTTCTCTAATATTTAATTAAAATTTAAACTCAACGTGATTTATCAACTTAACGTTACTCCAGTGTACAATGAGATGTGTCTGACACATTTTCTGCTAAAGCTGACTCGTTTATTTTATATATATCTACCACATTTTTATGTTCTTTGATCCTAAATGTCTGAAAGTTAGGCCAGTGTACAATGAGATGTGTCTGACACATTTTCTGCTAAAGCTGACTCGTTTATTTTATATATATCTACCACATTTTTATGTTCCTTGATCCTAAATGTCTGAAGGTTAGGCCAGTGTAAATTCGACCTCAAACACAACTTTTATCTTTTATACCTCTGAGAAAATTATTAATTTACAACGCAGATAGAATGTTACACTACATTCTATATATTCTTGTTGATAAACCTTGAACATGTGGCGAACAAACCCTCGTGTTATCAACTTTATCCTTTAATTTTGTATATGATAACGTTTTTATTACCTCGTCACCGAAAGTGGATGGAGGTTATATTTACACCCCCTTTATGTATATGTATTTGTGTGTGTGTGTGTGTTTGTCAGCAAGATTTCTCGAAAACTGCTGTATCGATTTGGACTTAGAACTGCTTAGTTTTCGGAGGGTCAAAATCAAAGGTCAAGATCATAGTAAGGTCACGAAAAAAAAATCCAAACAATCCCTATCTGTTAACATGGGGACTGATTTTTCACACTATTTTTGTTCTATAACTCATTCAAAAATTATCTGATTTTGATGAAATTTGGTGGAAATATGTAAAATATTTTTCATTGTTCTG
>NW_013674122.1:1892-4114 GCF_000517525.1 Limulus polyphemus
CAATTTCGGGATTATATCCTTTATCTCTAGCTACATGTTTCAAGAAAATTGACTCTGACCTTAAATCACAATCGTGAGTGGAGATTTTTAAAGCTCTAAATACAAATATAGAAAAGGCGGATAACTTTTGTGTCCGTGGGTAACACGATCTGTTGTGTGTTGGTACAGCCATAGAAAACTGTTTTCTATAAACAGACGTTGAGAGACGCCTTTTATCCAATTTGATGGTCATGTCTGAAAACTTTAACTGACCCTCTTTTTTTCCATCTCCAGTGTAAATCTAATAGTAGGACTGGACAAATTGAGATGTCTTTCAAATTGCATTAATGTCTTAACGTTGCTCCACCAAACCAAAAACATGTCATCTACATACCTTAACCACACCAAAAACGTGTTATCTACATTCCTTAACCACACCAAAGGTTTCACTTCAGAAATATTGTACGTATTCACTTCGAATTTCGAAATTGAATATAAATAACTCGAATATAAGACAAGGTAGGAGAAATCCCATAGCTAAACCCTTGATCTGTTCTTAAAAAGTTATTGCCTACTTTAAAATATAAGTTTGAAACACACACACACACACACACACACTCGTGGGTCAGCTTCATGGTTTCACTAACCTCTAATTATCTATTTGCAAAATAAACCAGTGCTTCTTCAACTAGAACATTTGTAAATAGCAAAACAATGTCAAAATAGATTAGTTTATCCATTGATTTCAAGTTTATTTCGGCGATTTTGTTAACAAAATCAAACGAATTTTCTACAACTACTTCTGATAAAAACGAATATTTCTGATAAATTTTGCCGATTTTATTTTTTATTCGTGGTAGATGTTTAGTTTTAAAAGGAAAGAAGCTTTCTTCAACTGGCATGTTCAAGGATAATGGTGAAGATTACAGTTGAACTAAAGTGGGCTTTTAATAACTGTATTAACTGGTAAAGGCAGAGATTACGAAATGAAGGCAAAGATGGCCAAGGCTGACATCACTGATTTCGACAATTTTCGATTAACGGTTCATAATCAGGGTCACAGGTTGACTGGGATCTATAAGTCCAATGTCTTGACTGGGATCAATAAGTCCAATGTCTTGACTGGGATCAATAAGTCCAATGCCATAGAATTTGTTGTGTGTTTGTGGGGTGGAGAGTACCCCGAGAAAACACACTTTCATAGAACAGGCGCCGAATAATCTACCAGTCCTGTACTCAAACTGTCAGGCAAAGACATGGAATTAGTTATATAAACTTAAACAAAGCGCTTGGGGTGTGGATGTTCTTTACTTGGCTGCAATACATATTCTATGAAAATATTGTTTTGTGTGGTGCACATGTAATGGTGTGAAGGGCAGAGGTTTCCTGTTTCTGCTTTTTATGTAATCATTTTAGCCAATGTATTTAGTCTGTGTTTGACTAATGATAATCTACTTGCTTTGTGTAAGTGGTTAACGGGGTGTAACTTGGAAGCCTTAGGGCTAACCTTAATACTCTATTCGGTTGCCATTGTAGTTCCTTAAGTATGTTGTCTGACATTTTTAGAGTAAGTTGGCAGCCGTATTCGATAATGGGTCGGATATGTTCTTTATAGATCTTTAAGATAGTGTTAGCTTTACTTTCCCAGTTATAAGCCTAAGGTAGTTGATGTGTTTGCTGATGATTATCTGATGATTTTTTACAAATTATACTTCTAACACAGCCATAACCTTTAATTCATCTCTAGAGACTTTTCAATTTAGAATGTTGTCACTGCTGGAAAGTGTATCAGTGTTTAAGTTTTTGACTGGAAACTTGGGATTATATAAGTGGATGTGTATCTGCGTGGTTATCTACAGTTTTGTGGTCATCCTGGTTAAAGCTTGGGGAGTTTAAGTCCTGAAAGGTTCGCTTTCTCGATGTCTGTTTTGGCTATAATGTTATATTTAATGTGGTGGAACATGTTGTTATTGCTTTTCTCGGAAGTTAGACTTGAATTTCTTCCAAAAAGTTTTAGATTATCATGTGCGTTATCAAGGTTATTGCAAAAGTGTAAACAGTTAGTTTCTTTAAGTATTTGTATGTTTCGTTATTTATGCATGTATTTCATCAATTTTAGGTTTTAGAGAAACATACTGGTTGTTATCAGTAATCGTTTAAGGCATCTTTGTTCTAAGATAAGTGAATGTATTTCTGGTGTGAGCTTCCAGTGATTTCTATGATGGCCCTAGAACAGTGGTTTT
>NW_013674122.1:5114-15558 GCF_000517525.1 Limulus polyphemus
AGTAATAACGCTAGACTTCCAATCTTTAGAAATATAATCTGACTTATAAGATAAAGTAAATAATTGGCAGTTTTATTGTAAATTCCTATATTACAATTTTTCAACATTACATATTTAATATTATCAAATCCTGGTGTGGTATTTTTAAAATAAATTTTAAAGCTTTACTTATTTCAAAAGATGTAATATTGTTATTATTAAAATTTAAAGGATTTTCTTCTGTATTATTATTATTTTCGTTATCATTAATATTTATTGGAAATATAAATTTTAACCTCTTATAATCATTTATTCTTTCATTCACATAATTAAACCATTCATTATTAAATTTAGAGAACTATTTGTCTTTAGTAGTTTCTTCCATCACATTTTTAAATAAAATGACATTCTCTTTATCAGTTTTAGCAACTATACTATTTAAGTTAATATAAGAGTACCTATTTTTATCAGAACTATCATTTACATAATTAATAAACATTTTCCCAAAATTCCTAATATCTTTTTCTTTATTTAAATTCATACGAAAATTTCCAAATCCTTAATTTTCTGAGGTTTAATTAATTCTTGAATATATTTTTGCTGTTTATTATACAGATTTTTAAAACGTGAAATTTTTCATCATAATCTTTCGGGATCACCTTTTACTTTTAATTGCAGATGATGGCGAAGTTTACAAGAGGGGTGTTCTAATACGCTGGAGCTGTGGTGTTGGGTTTGCGAAACGAGTATACTGGGCTGTGTCGTTAGTTTGTTATGTAGCATGAGGGAGATTTAAAACTTTGCTTCTTACGTATTGGTATTTGGGACAAGCTTTGTAACTGGCTATGTGGGAGTCCTGGCAGTTGCACGTCACACTGATTATGTCAACACTCCACATCATGCAACCCTGCACATCTTACCCACCTGGGGTTAGCGTTACAGTAAGATTTAGAGTGCCCAACTTTCTGAAATTTGAAGCACTGGATGATACGTTTGAAAGATGGCTTAGAAATTGCTACTTTTTGCGTTTTTTGTTTGTTTTTTATAAAGAGGACGCATCTCTTGGCAAGTAGAGAGTCGTAATGTTCTTTGTTTTCAAATGAAATTTTAATCAGTGGTGGCTCTTGTTTGGAACGGAAAGATATGATGCTACCAGATTCTCATGAATTTATGTTTCTTCAAGATCAAGTTCTACACTTTTAACGACTATATTGTGCAACTGGTAGGTGTTTGGTGTGTAAATCGTCTAGTGTTGCCACCAAAGATGCTACCATGAATGTATGTTTCTTCAAGATCAAGTTCTACACTTTTAACGACTATATTGTGCAACTGGTAGGTGTTTGGTGTGTAAATGGTCTAGTGTTGCCACCAAAGCTTCCTTAGGCCAGGTTGGTCACATTCTACAACAAGACCACATTTGGGAAGACGCCGTATTTCCTTAAATTTATATGTGGGAAAGTGTTTCTAAACTCTGTGGCAATTTGTGGTTGGTGAAGGGTATGTGGAATTCCTTCAACCATTAGTGCTGTAATGTTTCATGGTTTCTTTGTTGCAGCATTACATGTATTGGTTGCCGGTGTAGGTGTGCTGCATGGTGTGATGTTTGTGGTGGGTTCTAGGTTAAATGTTTGTGTGTGTGTGTTAAGTCATCGGAACTTGTACTTACCCGTGGAGTCTTCATTTTCCTGGGCTTCCTTTGGATAGTAGTAAAACGTTCATCATCAGATTTTGTGCTGGCATCGGTAGGTGGCGGGACTATGAAATAACATGAATCTGTATCCGAAACCGGAAGTATTGTGTCAGGAACTGAATTGTCGCTAATGGCGTCGGGAATAATGGTCCGTAAGCTGGCCTGAATATCCTCTATGGTCCTGGCTGGTCCTAAAGATCTTGTGACAACGCCAGATGAAGTAATTGCAATCGTAGTTGCAAGATTTATTTTCCTTCCTTTGATTCGGGTCCTCATAAGGGCCGGGATGTTGCCCCACTAGAAGGAAACAAAAAATAAAAAGTTATTATTGTAGAGCTTCAGGTAAAGCACGTCTGACATGTACTGCTATCTCGACTAGACTCAATACCTGAAATCAGTTTTGCCAAAGGACAAAACGATGAACCCCTATTATCCACAATTGGACAAAAGGGGGCACCAATTGTATGGATTTTAGGTAGCGCGAAAAACCTGGTTAAAATAAACCTTGAGGTTCTTTGTTTTCAGTGTCAAAATAACTGAATTTTCTACTACAGTTTTTAACCTATTATGAACAAAGGTGGTGGGATTCATTTTCATTTGTTTGTAAGAACCATCCTCTGACAATTTATAAGTTTGTTCTCATAAACTGTTATATCCAAAATTACAACTTGACTTCCTATATCTGGCTTGGTAATTACAATGTTACATTGTTTTGTATTTAAAGCCCCTAACTATTCTACCTCACCATTACTTAAATTATGTTTAGGTATGCCTTTCTGGTTCAATAATTCGTTAACTACTTTTGTTCTAACTGTGTGTTTCATCCTATCATTAACTTCTAGTCTTTTAGAACATGTTTCTATTGACACAATAAAATCCCTTTTCACTGAAAAATGTAAGCCTAGACTTAAAATTTCCATTTGCTTAGGTGACATACTATCATTTAATAAGTTAAGAACTTAAGGATGAGACAGTAGTTTACTGTATTTATCTTCCAAGGCTGGAATTTCATTGTCAGACTTTCTTTTTAAACTTTCCTCATTTTTCTTAATCATGGCCCTAAGAATTTTGTCATGAATTTGTTGGATAATAGATTTTACCTTCGTGCTTTTTAGATTCCATTCCACTGTAATTGTTGTGGAACTGCCATGCAACTTTTACTCAACCAAAAGTTCAATTGAGTTAGTTTTCTTCGACGTCGACTTCTAATCGGGTATAAAAAGATAAAGAAGTTGGTAAATGTGGGATTTACGAAATTCCTTGTGTCTTTGGTCGAATTTACATTGGCCAAACCTTCAGAAATTTAATATTTAGGATTAAGGAACATAAAAATGCGGTAGATAAATATAATGTAAATGGGTCTGCTTTAGCAGAACATGTGACAAGTACATCTCATGTCATAAACTGGAGTAACGTTAAACTGATAAATCAGGTTGGGTTGGAATTTGAGTTAAGTATTAGAGAAACAACAGAGATTGAAAAACAACAACAAATATATTGTGCTGAACAAAAGTTGGTCTAGATTTAGAAGAAATAAAGTAATGGTCATATGTTTTATAAACTCTGGGTGTTTTAAGTCTAGAGGGTGTGAAATGAATGCAAATGATTATGAAGATGGTGGCGTAAGAACACTGAAACATATAGTCATTTTAGGGCTGGTTCCTGTTTTAATAAATTATTTACTGTGTAATTATTTCAGCGTTGTACTCTTTTTAACTGTATAATGTATATATTGCACAAGTTTATTGTCTTTTAATTATTTTAAATGAAATCCACTATTTGTTTTTAAATAGGTGATAGAAGAGCCTGTTTTGATTTATTTACACTTAAAATTGTAAATATCAAAGTTTTATCAATTTTTATTCGCCCTTCACCTTTTATAAATGGAGCTGACGACTATTGGCATCTGAAAAGTTACTTTGTAGTTCCCGCAACTTTAATACGTTGTTGTCATCACTATAAAAAGTTATTTCAGCTAGAAAAATTAAGACTTCTTTAAATACAGATAATATTTATTTCATATTTTTTGTATTACTAGGTGATTAATCGATCTTTTTTTACTCCAAATAAAAAGTTGTATTAAAAAAACATTTTTGTTTCCAAACAAGTTGGCCATATTTATTGAAAAATTTTAGGCTGTTCCCATTCTTAACATTAATGTGACTTTGTTTAACTTAAATTTAATTTTATTGTTAATAACCCGTATGAACCTTTTCTCAAGTGTGTTTAAACTGAACGTTTACAAATTATTAAAGTGAAGTGTATAAATTTTTTCGCCTACTTATTGTTTATATAGGAAAACTGATGACCGCTTCACGCTGGATTCGAGAGTTTGTAACTACCCACGATGACTATCAGCACAATTCCTTCGTTACAGATAAAATTAATTACGACTTGTTACTCACTATAGATAAAATTCAAAGAAAGCAGATTTCTTGCTCTCAACTCCTGGGTGAATAAAGATTAAAACAAATGAGCATTTTCATAGAAACTACTAGATATGTACGTCTGTTGTTGTTGCATGTGATATAATCCAATCAATGTCAGCTATACCAAACTTGTAAGTAAGCAATATCTAATAAGTGCTAGACTGAAGTAAAAATTAACCTAACAGTAATAAAGTGAATAAATTATCTAAAGCAAAATTTTTTGTAAAGTAACTAAAATGTGACTACTTTGTTTTCAATTGGTATTTCAGATTTCAAAATTTGATAGAACCAATAGGTGTGAGTCTAATGAGTGTGTTTTCTCATTACTCGTTTCTACTGCATTTTCTCTCATTATGCAAATGGGTTCTAAATTTTAACTAAATGTATAGATTTTTATGTTTTGATCTTGCTTTAACGGTGATTTGAAATACTTGTGTTTGCAATCATTTTGAAGATAAAATAGTTATCACAAATTTGTCTCTGATGGTTAATCACTTGTTTTGCACAAACAACTATGTAAAGTACGGTTAAAAGTGAGACACCGGCTCGTTTCTGAGTTCGATACCCGCAATAGGCCGAACACGGATACTCCCCTATGTAGTTTTCTGTTTAATAACAAACAAACCTTCCTTAACATTATAATTTTATCCGTTTTTTTCTTTTGGTTTACGCGACCAAAATAGACCTACAGAATCCGAGATACTTTTAAGGAGGTCGAAGGGGTGGGGCGGAGTGATAATTATTTCCCAATATTCTGAAACGTCTAAAATGTCCACGTTGATTTTTTTATTTGAAAAGACTTGCCCAATAATATTATAACTCAGCAGCTTATTATCAACTAAACCTCTCTTTGTTTTTGTTATCAAAAGTTTTGAATACTTTCATTTTACAAACTTCATTTAGGCTACGATAATAGGACAAATACTCTCTCATTCCAACACACACTCACCATCAGTAAGTGCTGGCTACGTCTCTAACTCTATCATTCGGGCATAGAGCAATACCGTAGTTTATTCTGAAAGGAGGAATTAATGTTTATCATGGCCATAGCTTTAAACTGAGAGTTTTAATCTACATCTAGCACAACTCCTTAACATACAAGTCTTCCCAACAAGAAGTTTGTCTGCATGTAATCTTATTAAGAGAGTTATTTTTATTTACATAATTACGGGCCTGGCATGGCCAGGTGGTTAGGGCGCTTGACTCCCAATCTCGAATCCCCATTACAACAAACATGCTCACCCTTTTAGCCATGGGGGTCGTTATAACGTCACGGTCAATCCCACTATTCGTTGGTAAATGAGTAGCCCGAGAGTTGGCGGTGGGTGGTGAGGCATCAGTAGAAATAGAAGAATCTAGGAGAAATCTTATACCAACGAGAGTTCTAAATGCAAATAAAGTAGTCTTATACCAACGAGAGTTCTAAATACAAATAAAGTAGTCTTATACCAACGAGAGTTCTAAATACAAATAAAGTAGTCTTATACCAACGAGAGTTCTAAATACAAATAAAGTAGTCTTATACCAACGAGAGTTCTAAATACAAATAAAGTAACATTACCAAAGAATGCAGTAAAGAACAAAGACAATAATTAGGTTAGGATAACTTTGAAACAGTAGTGCAAGACAAGAAAGAAGAGCTACTGAAGTTGTTAAGGCATTGTAGAAGATTAAAACTACAAAATGTACGGACATGATAAGGCATAAAACAGTATTAAAGAATAACACACCTATACTCCAGAGACCTTACAGGAAACACAGGGTAGAATATAGAAAATAATAAGACGTCTATACTCTATCCAGTCTAAAATATATCCAGTTCCAAAGACTTCAGAGCATTTCGTGAATTCATGGGTTTCTGCCAAATATTTATCCCGCACTTTGCATCCTTCAATAGACCCCTAACTGAGCTAATGAAGAAAGATGTAAAATTTAAGTCGACTAAGCGAGACAGATAGCATTTTAAAAATTCGGAAAATCTTTGACATATCCATCCTTAGACTTTAGTAAAGAAATTATATTAAATATTGATGCGTCAGAGAATACATTGGGAGCAGTTTTATCCAAGTTAGATAGAAAGTGGAAGGAGTACTTAATTTCTAACTACATTCACGACTTGGAAAAGCAGAAAAAAAGTATTCAGTATCGAAATGCTTAAGAGTAGTACAGGGTATAAAATCATTTTGTGTTATTTACATAGTAGAAAATTGACCATTATTATGGATCATGTGCACTAAGGTGGTTGATGACTTTGAAAGACTCATCTTCTAGATTAACACTATATTCTTTGTTGTTACAAGACTACAATTTTGAAGTTGTGCACAGACCTGATAGAAAACATTCTAATATGTATGTTACGAGTAAATTGAAATCAGATAAATAGAAGTTAATCAAGTAAGAGCAATAATAAATGTGACCCAAAAATTATGAATTTACATGGGATTTCGAACAACAAAGAGACAAAGATATACAATTACTGAGAAATATAAAACAATGAATGCAAAATCGCTCCTCACACGGACAAGGTATTATTTTACCATAAACCAACATGACTCACAACCAGGTAAATCTTAGGCTTTCACATCTACAGAGTATTTTGACAAAAGAAGCCTCAGAAAGAATATGGTCTGATAAAATAAAGCCAGAAACAACATTCGCCGTAGAAGATGAGAAAATAAGGAAAGCACACGTCAGTACAACGTTAGAATTAGAACTAAGAATCAGTGAGTCTAAGCAACGTATATGAGAATTAGAAATCAGACAATGTATAGAATATAGTAAATTCAATTCTAATGATCCTATGTATCGTAGTAATAGCAGCAAACATATTCCTTCACTTCAAACAAAAGTTTCCAATATTGATGAACTGCAAGTAGCCGATGACAAAACAAAAATAAATCCAATTTTATTTCGATGTCACAGAGATCACTGAACTTAGTTATTTATCAATAGAAATAGGAATTAGCGCTATTTGTTAGAATAAAATAATAAATCGAACTAGTTTAACAGATTAACGAGAACAGATAATTCATAAAAGTAAATTATTGCTCAAAAACTTTAGGTTCAATTAATAATTATGAGAAATCTTCATCCAGAGACTAAGAAGAGAATCGAAGAAACATCAGTGAGTATGTATTTCTGTATGGACTTCTTGTAATTATGTAATAATTTCTAACAGAAGAGCTGATACAAATTCGAGAATAATAATTACATATACTCTTAATCACAAGTAACAGGTAAACTACAAAAACTTCTATCACCACTCTGACCTTTGTTCATCCTTACTGATATTGGTGTGTTTGTAGAACTGGCTTGGCTTAAAATGGGACGTATAAGATTTGTTGAAGAAAGCAGCCTGTGGACTTGTAGGATACCTGACTTCCTTTGTTTTGCTATGAAACTTAAATTAGTAATTTCCACAATTCTGTCTCTTGAATCCTCTTTATCTCTCCATTGTTTTTTTTATTTTCTTGATCCCAGTATCCAGTTTTGGTAACCTAACACCGTGTTTGGTAAATCAACAATTTTGTTTTTCAAACTACGCTAGTGTTTGTTTGTTAGTTTTCCTCTACTGTCCACGTTCACTTTGTTCTTAAGTTTTTAACCCGCCTTTTGAAAGAACTATTGGCTTTTATAATGAACAACAGTGAATATGAACACCACAAAGCCTCATGTTTAACCATATTCATATGAAAAACACCAATTTTGGTATGCTACCTAACATTATTAGGTATGAAAATATAAGAAGAATCACGAATAGTTAATCATTATCAAATACGATTAGTCTATTCTAAATAAATTATTTGGAGTTCTTAAACAAATGTTTGATTAACTGAATATCTCCAAACTTACTTTAGTGGTTTCTATGGGTCTGTAAGGCACTCATGGACAAGCTCTGGAATCACAAGGCATTATGTGGAGTTATCAAGAGCCGAAAAGAGTATCCAGGCTTGCTCATTGGACATAGTTTGTTCAATTTCATCAGAATGTTGTCAGGTGGGGCAGGTGGCATCTGGCTACAATTATGCATGATTGGGAGATAGATAGGAGACTTCTAGGCTGGAAGACATATTAAAGATCCCCCCAAACCCATCCAAGGACATGATGGGATGTGATGATGAAGAGTGGTATCACATATCACGTCATTGCGATGTCAATAATGGCAGGGAGAGTTATGCACCGAGATACCCCACCATGACCTTAGCCTTAGGACATTACATTTTTGAGAATGCACCATCTTCAAAATCTCTAAAGATACAAAGCTCTGAGACAATATTCATTGGACAAGTACTTGACATTATGTAGTGACAAAGTGTTGTACTACATGTCATATCATCACAACTGCACTTCAAGTCATCCAATTGAAAACATAGCCCAAATATGTCACACTTGTAAGGATGTGTGGATCTTTTGACTTTCAGAAAAAAAGGGACCTCCCCAGATGCACAGAAATAGAGTAGTTGGAAGCAGGTGCCTCTTTGCACCATCATTTAGTTATGAATACGAATCAGCTAGGACAGTCACTTGTTTTGTATTTCCTTGTTTAACTTACAATTTTTAGAATTTTTATACATGCGGGTGTATGTGATAGCAGCAAATAAAATTGGTCATAAAAATCACTAAGTTCCTTTTGCTCTAGATATCTATTGTACCGGGTCATTCACTTTCGATATCAAGTGCAATTTCTCATGGAAAATATTTCTGTAAGGTTGAACTAACTATGTAAAAATTTGCAGTGCTCTTTTCCACTAGCATATCAAGTGATACCCTAAAAGTGTAGCCTCAGTTATTCATTAGGAATGATCAACAGTTGCATATGTGCCCTTAGAAATGTATATAATACTATGCTGCCCCAATATTAAAAGAATAATCACAGATATAATAAATTTCAAAGAGATAGTAACGGCATAAATTATTGTGCACTGTCTTGCCCTTAGTTATTTTTGTGATTTGAATAACGATTGCTTCATTTTGCTATAGATTATATCCTATTTCTTTCATTATTCAAACTCAGTTAAAGTCAAAGAATTGTGATTCGTTCTATAATACATTTTCTGTCAGACCTCCCTTTATTTTGTCTACTCTACTCGATAATTCTTAAGAAACATATGTGCACCTCAAAATACCACAACTGAAAAGGAAAACTTATTTCTTACTTTCTGGGCTATCAAGTGGTGTTTTAAGGCGAAACGTTGGTCTAGTGTTTTGCAATGATTGTTCAATCTACCCAGTCGAGTTATAATGGACTTTATGTGAAACAGACTACATAAAATTCGCTTGAAACTAAGCTAGGACAACTGAAATTGTCAGATGAAAATTCTAGAGAAAGTTGCCTTCTGGTTCAACTGGCAATAATTAAAAATGATTATGACAAATAAGCAGATAGTAAGTCACAATCTTTGGACTATGGATAAGGTTTCTGATGGATGTTAGCAAGTGTTTACCTGTAGAAACTTCCTCAGTGAGCTTACTATCTATATAAGTCAGTTGCCACTCTGTAAGATCGTGCTTGATGATCTGGTTGCTGTATATTAGTCTTCCTGAAGTGCAATCAGAATGCTTTACTCTAACAGAACATGAGAAACTGATCAACTATAAAAATCAGACAAAACGTTTTGCTGTATTTTTCTCTTAATTATTTTTCGTCTCTTTCTAATGTAAAGATGGCAGTGTTGACGAGATGAACATAATGTTTCTGGCTAAGTCTGTGCTGTAACACTAATAGTCATTTTGTTGTCATTCCTTGTGTGCATACTACATTGGACTGTATATATATATACATATATGCATGTATTTTGTGGTTGACGACATAAAAGGGTATATGAATGATGTTTATAAGAGAATAGTCTATTTTTTTACTTGTTTCCATCTGTGATTATTTTAATGACATCGTTTGAGTTCAGGCAATCATAGCTCAACGGGTGATGTCTGCAGGTTTCATCTTAGCAGCTTAAAAAACAAACATATGGAGGAAGCGACTAGCATTAGTTGGTTCCTATATAAACCATGTAGCAATTCATTTAGCAGTGATGATATGTATCAAAAATCGTCTGTTGGTTGTTATATCATCCAGAAGTATAAGAGTGTGTAGAGCTCATACATGCTTTTCTTGTACTTATTAAACCGTTTTTATATATGTTACGGACACGAATATGATTTATACAAAAGTGCAGTTTCTTCAGCCAGATACAACATTTTGGCTTTGAATATTGAGATGGGATACTTTTAGTAGAAAACCACAGTGATTGGCTCGAGATAAAAATACGGCACAGTCCGTGTATTCTTAATGCAGGAAAAAGGATATTTCAGACTTGAAAATCAAACAACTACTAAAGATTATGTACTA
>NW_013674122.1:15720-19806 GCF_000517525.1 Limulus polyphemus
ATTTTTGTCATTGATATTAAACGAAAGAATACTTTTGAGTTCTGGTAACTCATGTACTCGTAGCTTGTGCGAATTATTCTTGAAAGGTAAAATCGCGATATGATAATTCGGCCTTTGAAAAAAAGAAAGAAAAGAAAACGGAGTATACATATTGTTTCAGTATTTTTGTTTGTTGGGTATATTTCAAACTGTTTTTGACATTTGTGGGGACTAAAGAATGGTAGTTTCAATATTATTTCTGAGTAAGCATTATATACGAATTTTATGTCAACTACATTCAGTTGTAGTGTTATTACATAATTTTAACGTAATTCTGTATATTACTTGTGACGTCAGAGATGAATACATTTAGTTATTATGATAATATTTCACTCGAGTTGTTTGGTGCCCCTGGGTCTAGGCAGTTTCAGTTACAGACGTAGTGGATAGTGGAAGACATCGCATTCGTGAGAAGACAGAGTTGGAGGAATTGCTCTGCTACCAGCGTATGTCCAGCATTAAGTCCAGCAGTCTCCATTGCTGACCATAAGAAACTTGCTAGACTGTGCATCCACTGACGCTGAGTCAGCGTCCATTGATCAAGGTGTCATCTTGCACCTGTTCTCACCCTGTCTCTATCGCAACCTTCAACCTTATGTCACTGACTGAACACCTACCTTCCTATGGCTGAACACCTTAATTTTTCAAACTGATCTTATTTATGGTGTCTTGTAAAAGGTCTTTCAGTCTACCGCAATGATGAGAGCAGTATGGTGGACCACCTCAAACCTAAAGCCTACATATTGAAAATGATGCAAAGTTACGTTACATCATGAATGACGTATGTCTCAGGTGTCTGTCTTATTGACTGTCCATGTTATGTAGAAGCCAATCTTGTAGCAGCTGCAGACAAGTTACGAATATAGAAAGTGTCTCTTCTAGTGACAGACCAACTGGATAATTAGATTGTACATATGTAAAAAAAAACAAAAAAAAACACATTTTGATGCGTTCTACATTAGTACATATGATGCATGTTTTAATTTTGTTTTTAAATTTGTAATTTGGTTGTTTTTTCGTTCGTAAAGAATGGTTTCCCATCACTAAAACTTTTCAGTTTTTTTTAACATTCTCCCCCTATAGAAATAAATGTTTGTTATCTTTGGTTACCTATAGCTACTATCCTTTGACATGCGCAGGAAACCTACAAAGAAGAATACTTTGTTTGTTTGTGCTTTAGCACGAAGCTACAAGATGGGCTATCTCCACCCTATCCATGGATTGGAAACGAAACCCGGATTTTTTCGTTGTAAGTTCGTAAACTTAAGGCTAACCCACCGGAAACCAGACAGAAAACTTAAGTATTAACATCACTTTTTTCTTCTGATTCGCACGAAGTGTGTAACACGTTTAGAAATACAATAAAAAATGATTTAGCAAAATAAGACTTTCGGGAATCATTATGAGTTTAGTATTGTTTATTAAGTCTGTCTCTTCTTTTCTATACTAAAACAAAGAGCGAGTCTTTGAAGCTATTATATGTCGCCATTATGAAAGGGACTTTTTTCAACGTACAGCATGAAAACAAGGTTTTAATATACTTGAGGAACATGACCTTGAGATCTTACCATCATTTTCTGTTTTCACTGAGGGAATAATGTTGTGGCAGAGTACATGACAAGACGACTTCACGCAAGAATAGAAACGCGTCGCGCGGAACTACGATGCAGTGGTCACGTGCTCATTCCACTGTGAGAAAACATCCTCGCGATGCTTGCTGCGGCGTTGTAGCTGAAAGTGAGTGGACGACGGCACGTCGTATTTACATAACTGAGGTCGCATCAAGGGAAAAAGGGATTCGATGAGGCTTGTAGACGAGTTCCGGTCTTTTAGTTGGTCAGAAGCTCGTAAGCATGTGGACGAAGTACGAAACAGTGCTTTCCAACAATTCTTACACCAATATCAGCAACATAAAGACAGAGAAGATGACCCTTTTAAATGGGGAGATGAGGTAAGTTTGTTAGTTAAGATCACTGACGTTGTTATTGAAGTTGAGCAGCAGAAAATATACCCCCCCCCACCAACCCTTCAAACTGTATCACCTATTTGTTCACACTTTTCCTGTAATTTTTACGAGATTCTGGAAGTGTCAGAATTAGTGTAAAACGGTTATAGACATTGTGTGGTGTCAGCTGATTCATATTTCAGTCATTCAAACACATATGTGCATCTTTATTAAGAAACCAACCGCGACAAACTTATTACAGCAGATGATCAACAAACACTTGGAAAATACGAAAACGTCCATTGAGTAAGTAAACTTGTTATATAAAAATAACGCCACTAATATAATCGGGGAAAAAACTGGTCACAGACTCTGTTTCTTGTTTTAATATTTGGTTCTGCCCTCTCTGGCCTTGATAACTGCTTGACAACGCAGTGGCTTGGAGTGCACCAAGGACTGAATGTAGAAATGGATGAGTTCATGACACCACACGCAAATTAGGGTTTCCTGCAGTTCCAAGGTGCTTCTCGGTTTCTTCTCTTGTACTTTATTACTCATTACCTTCCAGCAGTTTTCGATAGGGTAGAAATCTGGGCTGTTGCCTGGCGGTTAAGTGTCTTGATCTGCTCCCTTCAAAGATGGTCCTTCACCTGAAGCAATGAAATAAAACCTAAGAGTGAAATTTCCTCTTAATTTCATGTCTGTTGCATAGAGTACATGAATATATCAATCTTTTTAGACCTGTGGCAAGAAGCAGGTCCATCCTGGTCATCTCCATTGAAGTGGTCCTGAATTTCCAGGACTCAAAGTTCTTGATGAACTTGTCGGCATTGACAGTGCCTTTCACAAAATTTAGGCATCCCACACCCTGGCCAAAGATTTATTCCCATATAATCTGACCCTGTAGATGCTTTATGATTGCATTAAAACAAGATGGATGAAACTCTTCTCCACATCAACATCATGGAAAATGCTTTTATTTCTGACCCCTGCAAGTTGAATGTAGATTCATCTAAGAAGATCACTTTGTTTTACATTCCTTCAGTCCAGTAAGCATGTTCCTTGGCCCAGTTGAGCCTCATCTTCTTCATCTTGTTGGTGAGGAGGGGTTTCTTTCTTGGCCATCTTACTGGAAGACTGGCTGAACACAGGCAAGACCAAATAGTTGCATGGTGACAGAGACCCCTGAAGTTTTCTGCAATGCTCTTTTGAAATCTATGAACGACATTCGACGATCTTGCAGGCTCGTGCATTTCAGAACACCATCATAAACTGATATGGAAACTTTCCATGGAGTTAACTTGCAACCCTTGGCCAAGATAGCATCACACACATATTGTAGCAGATGGGGAGACAGGTATTATGTTGAGTGGTGTAACAATAGGTGGGCGAAGGGACTCCTGAAAATTGGTAATTGAAATGTTAAGTGATGGAATTGAGGGGAAAATATTCTGATATACATAAAAAGCTTTTATGTTCTTGGTCGATTTGAGACCTAGTTATGCTGGTGATATAACTGAAATCCACAATCCTAACTGCAGCTTTCCAGCCTTATTATATTGTTTTGAAAAATTGAAATACTGTTTTGTTTTTACATGTATCTGAATTATATTATTATTTGTTGAAAACGTTTTGTATTACAATTATCTGTCTTGTAAATTATTTTGAAGAGAGGGCACTTTATGCATTCAGTACAGATTAGTAAAAATCTGATAAAAAGTATAGGCATTACTGTCGTTTGTTAAAAGCCTTATGTGAATTGTATGCTTTGTGAAATATGATGTAATTATATTTTCAATTTGGGTATTGGAATAAATTTTGATTAAGGGTCAGTTATATAACACAATAAGTGAATATTTGGGAAATTTTATAGTCTCTTAGTGAGTCAATCAAGAGTCCAGTATCAGAAAAAGAATTTGTTTAGTTTAAATTCTGCATGGTTAGGCCTGATTCCGGTATTAGAGAAACAACTTGATCGATCAAGGGTAGATAGTTATGCCCGAGTAGAGTATCACATATACAGTTTCACAGAGGAGTTTAAAAACTGCGTAATTAGATCTAAGTTCAGTAATGTTTGGAAGAGTGAATTAAACTGCGTAATT
>NW_013674122.1:20292-22027 GCF_000517525.1 Limulus polyphemus
CTGCGTTATTAGATCTAAGTTCAATAACGTTTGGAAGAGTGAATTAAACTGCGTTATTAGATCTAAGTTCAATAATGTTTGGAAGAGTGAATTAAACTGCGTTATTAGATCTAAGTTCAATAATGTTTGGAAGAGTGAAATATTTTGTACACGTGGACAATAAACCAGTTATTCAACTCGATACATGAACTTTTCATCGTTGCAATTTGTTCACGATGGGCACTTGGAACCCGGATGTTAGTGTACCATAAGGTATCCACAGGGAGACCACACAAAAAGGGAAACTTCTGAGACAATCTTCTAGTAACCTTCAAGTGGAGAAAAAGGCTGTAGAAGTGGATGTGTTGTATGTTTTACGTAGTATCATGTGATATGCATAATATGAACTATTTATGTAAATATTTGGTTTAGTTTATTTCGGGTATTCACACAATGTTAGACAAAGACTATTTTCCCTGACCGTCCCTCATTTTGAAATGCTACCCTAAATGGAAATCATCAACACCCACTACGAGATTTTGGGCTATTTTAAGCTGTACAGTTGAACTTGACTGTACCTCTGACAACCCAGCCACAACCCCACATGTACAGCGCTATTTTTTCGGCAACCTGACGAGAACCATGGACACTCGGACCCTGTCAAGCACGCTAACCATTAAGAAACATCTGATTTGTTCATTCCAATTAAAATTAATTTATTATTATTTTAAGATATATAACCAGTGGCACAGCAGTATGTCTGCGGACTTACGATACTTACGGGTTTCGATACTCGTAGTGGGTGAAGCACAAATAGCCTATTGTATAGCTTTGTGTTTAACTTCAAACAAACAAAGCTATCTAAAACCTTACATCTGCAATGGTTATAATATTTTGGATTTATTTTCAAATATCTATTTTAATTACTCTACTTAAAATTCCATAACATAAATTTTGAGTAAACTACCCTTTTATATATATTTCAGTTCATTGTTTTTGTACCCTCCTTTTGTTTTTCATTTACCTGAATTAATAATTTGAGAAATAATTCATTAAACCTAATAAAATTCGAAATCCTTAACTACTTTCAAGATTTTTCAATATAACTGATAATAAAACAGTTATCCAGTAATTATATAGATTACTTTACTGTTTCCTTTAAATTTTGACACAATCATAGTGTATTTTAAAATGGCTAAAATTTCTTTTACCACTGACGTCCCACGGTGTTTCAGTGGTAAATTTCTAAATTTGTAACGATAAAATCCGGGATTCGATACCCTGCGGTAGACAGAGCCTAGAGTGCTTATTGTGCAGTTTTTTACTATAAAGCAATTTACTATTAATTAAATATGTTATTGTCGATGTTAATTAATGATAATGTATTAAAAATTTACATTTATTTTGGTTCCATCCACTTTCCAATTATACTTAATCCTTCCATTTAATCCATTAATCCATTATACTTAATCCTTCTGACCGAATTTTATTATGCAAACATTTACCTAACTCAGGCTATGATTTTTATCAATTAGCCATAGCCACACTTAGATTTAGTGATATTAAGTACAGGATTGAAAGCACACATGAATCTACTGTTAACCCAAAGGTTAATACCATCAGAAAATGATACGCTATGAAAAGGATCTTAAAGAGTAATTTCGTCCACTAATTTTTTTGAAATTCCGAAATACGCTAGTGTGTAAAATTTAAAGTTCAATATTGTACAAGAATTTTACTTTCACACTATATTACT
>NW_013674122.1:22901-23779 GCF_000517525.1 Limulus polyphemus
TTGTATGTTGTTCGGAAGTTGACTACGGACGAATAAATCTTTAATGTTAGTGTCTCGTTTATAAGAAATTAGAGGTTTGTTAGGGAACATGTGACCAATGGTATTGTCCTGTGTTATGATGTGGAAACTATCAAACAATATACATGTTATTTGTGTGTTGAATGGGTGAAATGTAAGTGTAAAGGGAATGTGTTGATGATCAGTGGAAGTAGCAGTGTGTTGGTTGAAGCAAGGTTGGACGCGTATCGCTAGAAGTTTTAACTTTTCTAGAGTGTTGGTGTTATAATTACTGAAATGATTTTAAGCTAAGCAGTTTCTGGAAAGCTAAATTCGGACGTTTATTGTCAGTATGTTGATTATCTTTAGTGCGATGAAGAAGTGGGGTAGCCACGTTTATCGAAAAAAAGTGGAACACGTTGATAGATTTGCTATTATAATATTGGTCATTACTGCAGAGCCTACGTTATCTGGTGAGTTGGGATTTGGAAATATTTCTCTTAACGTATGGAGGATAACTGGAGTGAAAATGTAAGTAGTAATGTGTGTCTGTTGGTTTGTAATGTACAGATCTCGTGAGATTGCCATCATCAGTCACGGAAAAAATTATGTCAATGAATGAAATGATTTGGTGGGAAGTAGAAGACGTGTATTGGTGTGATGGATGAAAGAATTGAAAGAACTGAAGAAAAAGATCGAGTTCATCATCAGTGCATGTAGTTATACCGAAAACATCATCACTATATCTACAGTATACAACAGGGAGGGCATCTGTGTAGTTACGAAATATACACTCTTCAATGTAACCAATAAAGAGGTTAGCATAAGAGGGATCCGTCTTGGTTCCCATGGCTACACCCTTCACTTGTTTATAGACCTTG
>NW_013674122.1:24238-26331 GCF_000517525.1 Limulus polyphemus
GGCTACACCCTTCACTTGTTTATAGACCTTGTTGTCAAAAGAAAATACATTTAATGATAAAACTAGTTCAGCTAATCTGATCGGGGTTTCAATAAGTGGACCTAGGGATCCCTTTTGTCAAGGTAGTGTAATAGAACTTTGAGTCCATCTTCTTGTGGAATGGAGGTATACACCGAAGTTATATCAAGTGTGAATATAATAATAGAATCTCATTTTGAATGAAGATTTGCAATTATGTAAGGATGCTGTGGCGACAAAGATAGTTTTCCAAACGTTCAATAGAAAAAGTCAAAAGGGAAAGAATTGTCATAAATATAGTTTTCAAAGAAATATAAAACATTCAATTCAATAAAATGGTCCACTTTTAAGATTTCATATGAGTCTGTCTGATGTATGTCAAGAAACAACTTTAAAATGCCTCCTGAGCTCATGTAGTGGATGTCTAGAACCAGCTGTAAGATGCCATCTTAGTCTTTCTGATGAATGTTGACAACCAGTTGTAAGATGCTATCTGAAGTATGTCCAGAATTAACGGTAAAATTTCATCTGATTCTGTCTGAGGGATGTCAAGAACCAGCTCTAAGTTTCCATCTGAATCTATCTGTTGACTTTCGAGAAATGTCTGTAAGATGCAATTTATCTGACAAATGTCGAGAGCCAGCCATAAATTGTCATCTGAATCTATGTAATGGATGTCATGAACCAGCTGTAAGATGTCATCTGATTCGATCTGTTGGATATCAAGAACGAGCTGTAACTTTCCATCTTAGTCTATCTGTTGACTTTCGAGGACATCTGTCTGATGGATGTTAGATAGTAATTCTTAGTTACACATAAAGAAATTATACTTGTTTGTCTTCAAACCAAATATGTTTATAGACCTTATGGGGAGGGAACTTTCTAAAAGTAATGTAGGGAAGGTAATGAAATTTATTACAGTGCACAGAAGAAGAAGGACAGCATATCATGAGGTTGTTTGGTTATTACGATTGTTTCTTAGAAAATATCTGCACGTGATCACGAGGGACAAATAGTATTGAAAACAAAAACTCTTGCTGTTCTTTTGATAATTTCTTATTAATTATTTGATACATTCTACCATCACATCTCTTCTCGGACTGCTAAATCAAACCTTTCCATCCATTTTTGTTTCCAACTACGAAGAAGTGTTTACTAGAAAGAGGAAAACAAGACTAAAACTGAGGATTAATTAAACAAGTGGTTCTACAACAATAAACTCATCCGGTAGACAATATAGAATATTGTCAAAATTGTTTATATCCGCAGTCTGTATTCCCACCAGACCCAAGCTTCTGGAAAGGACAGTATAGTTTTCAATTTTTATCTCGTATAACTCGAACCTACTGTTTTGTCGCTGTCGTTGAAATCGTATACAATAATATTGCTCGATTTGAAAGATGGTTGTACACGGAACGCTTCTACTTCTTTGCCACAAGGGATTGAAATGCCGTGTATTACAACTGTTCAGTTT
This sequence comes from Limulus polyphemus, assembly GCF_000517525.1. Classification (NCBI taxonomy): domain Eukaryota; kingdom Metazoa; phylum Arthropoda; class Merostomata; order Xiphosura; family Limulidae; genus Limulus; species Limulus polyphemus. The sequence continues at coordinate 25,731 of NW_013674122.1, forward strand.
ATTTGTTTGTTTTTAGAGCAAAGCTAAATCGAGTTATTTGTTGTGACCACTGCGGAGAATCGAACCCGGGATTTTAGCGCGTTGTAAGTCCGTAAAATCATCACTTGTCCCACCGGGGACCCAACTATTGTTAGTTGTCCACATATTGAAGGTGTAATTCTGTAATGTTCGAAAAACAATTTCCAGAAATTTTATTTATTTTCTAATCAAATAATAATTTCTATTTCGCCTATGATATGCGACCCCAAGTACATATCCCCCCCCCAGTGGCACAGCGGCATGTCTGCGGACTTACAACGCTAGATAGCCCTTTCCCTTTGTGTAGCTTTGTTTTTAACTTGAAACAAAGTAATTAACATTTGTTTTCCAAAATTATTTCACTCTGGCAACAGACCCGGCATGGCCAGGTGGTTAAGGCGCTCGACTCGCAATCTGAGGGTCGCGGGTTCGAATCCCCGTCCCAAACATGCTCGCCCTTTCAGCCGTGGGGGCGTTATAATGTAACGGTCAATCCCGCTATTCGTTGGTAAAAAAAAGAGTAGCCCAAGAGTTGGCGGTGGGTGGTGATGACTAGCTGCCTTCTCTCTAGTCTTACGCTGCT
>NW_013674122.1:26395-27400 GCF_000517525.1 Limulus polyphemus
GACTCCGAGGCCAGGACCTGAAAACCTGAAATCGGGGCCTCTAAGAAAAAAGAACAGTTGATTACCAAAAAATATATGTACATTCATGTCAAATTGACAGACTACAGACAGTCGGACACACCACACGTGACTAGACACACTTCTTGTTCATTCATCTTATCTACAGCAGGTGTTAAGAATAAGGTGCAGTTTTCTTGGAAAGCAAGTTCATGTCTGTATTGTTTCCTTCTTTTTTCTGATCCTTAAGATATTTAGTCCATAGACAAAAGTTTCCCTCAAACACAAGTTATTTTCACAAACACGCACCTACAAAAAACAAAAACATTCCGAATTCCGAGAAACTATAGGCCTTGCCAAATAGTGATAGTTACCGAAAATTGGAATGATCATCTCCAGTTTTACAATTATTTGTACAACCTTGATCCTTGCTGAAAAGAGCATTTCTTAAGGTATTTTGTTATTTACCCCTAATTATTTTTAAAACCGGATGATAATTTATTGTATTTTATAATTTAACATTTTTATTGGTATTAATATTGTTCTTTAGTGAAGAATGTAGTTTAAATATGACAAACTCAATTTACAAAGCTTAGGCTTAGCTATACATAGTCAAGCAAAGAAAACATCTCTAAAAACCATTGCTTTATTTACTAGTGTGTGGATTATATAATACGTATTTCAAACATTAAGTTAATACACTACTTATTCTATTTATTGTTCAAACACGACTGTTTGTTTCTTGAATTTTCCGCAAAGCTACTCGAGGACTATCTGCGATAGCTTACCCTAATTTTGAAGTGATAAATTAGAGGGAAGGTAGCTAGTTAACACCACACACTGCAAACTCTTGGAATACCTTTTTCTAACGTCACATTATAACGCGCCCAAGCCTGAAAGGGCGAGCCTTTTCGATGATGGGTTTCGATCCCGCGTTTCACATATTGTGATAAATGATAGCTCGTTGAATATACAGGTAAAATGTTTTGTTTATTTATTTTCATCATC
>NW_013674122.1:28264-31654 GCF_000517525.1 Limulus polyphemus
TAAAACAGCAGATTTAATCGTTTACTCATAAAGCAAAACTGTAAACAGAAAAAGGTATGAAATTATACTAAATTATCAATTTTATGACTTTGTTATTACAAATTTAATGTCATGTTGATTTACATCATACCAATGCTTCCTCTGGTGCCAGTTCTTGGTCATAGCAATGTGCTATCAAAGTAACACTCAAACTGTGATGTTACATACCTTAGCAATGCACTCTGATTATAGACAACTACTGTCATCAAGTGTCATGGCGGGCTAGCAACGTGCCCCTAGCAATGCACCCTCTGGTTCCATTTCGTGGAACTATGACGTCATCATCTCTACCCATCCCCTACCTATTACGTGGGGTCGATACACATGTGTCGCCCTCTGGGGCCGTCCCGCTCAACAAACGCCATAATTACTGCCGCCTCAATCATTTCGACAAGAACTCAGTCTTTAGGTAGACGTTTGATAACAGTGATTTTAGTATTAGGTTCGCAGCGTTTGATTTATACTGGTACTTTGTATGTGCCAGGGATGCCTTCTATGATAATAGGGTGTTTGGGATGGTAGTGTATGTTTTATTTTACTTTAAGGAAGAGGCCATTTCTTACAACCCATCTTTGATGCGACTTGGTTGATGTGTTTCTCTTCTCGGTTTCAGCAGTCGTTGAATGGAGTTCTTTGTTGAAATTCTAGTCTACACAATTTTGAAAGTAGTTCGATGTAGTGCCCTCACCGCACTAAACGGGGCAGGATCGTTTCACAGTTTCTCTGCTGTCTGGTCACCAGAATAATCCAGCTTGCTGTCGATCAGTTGTACTTTTAGCCTACCGACGATACGTTAGTAACTAACGGTTTATCTGTTTATAACGATTTTTTAGAAAGTATTGGGCAAGTATGTCCTGTATCTTACGGGGTACAAGCGCGAAAAATAAATAGTCTGGATGTAGTGCAGAAGGTGGAAGGCTAAACGTAAAGCGTGGTTTTGAAGTGTTTGTACTCTCGTGATTGGGTATTCAAAAATTTGAAAATGGGGATATCCCTTGCACTTAATGACATTAGAAAACATGGGAATATTGGTCAACTTGGGGACCCAGAACCATCCAGAAGGATACTCGCAACAAGTCGTAGTCCAGATGTGGTAAGCAAAGTGCAACATCTTCGAATAGGAAAGATTCCAAGAACACAAATTTCAGTGGAAAAAGCCATCCACGTGTCCCAGGAAACAGTACACAGCATTATAAAGAAGGATGTCCATTTGGAAAGTAACACAAGTCAATGTTACAAAAATAGTTTTCACGCAGCACCTATAGACATTTGTGCGATTGGAATTGAAACGAAAGCTGGAAACCGTCGCCCTTATTACTTATGGAAAGCTCCAGAGAGCAATGGTGTGCTTTGGGCATGACAACATTACGACGGAACCTTTTACAATTGAAACTACGCTGCAGCGCTATTGTAAAAATGCACGGTCGTCAGATGGAACATAGCGACATGGACTGTAACGACTTGATGAGCTCCAAAATCGTTTTAATTTAAAGTACCTAACTTCTGTGTGGATAATATATGTATATATACACGCAGTTAAATAAATGTAAGCAAACTTAAAATCTACCATGAGTTGGTTTTAAAAGTATCTTATATTAATATCAAGCAAAATTAATACGTAATTTTGTTGGAGTTTAATCGAATCTTTGGTGCTTTTCTTGTTACAGATCGAAGGTCATCTAATTAAATTTGACCACGAAAAGAAAGTTGCACGACTTAGTCTACGTGCTATATAAGTATTAAGATGTCTGGAAGAAATACCAAAAAGGTATGTTAAGTTTATTATACCTATTATATCAAAGTTTGTTTCTTTGTCTATTACTTTACATATCTCTGTGGGTCACAAATCGCTTAAAATACAATGAGAAACATGAAATTTATTAGCTGGTATCAAACGTGCTATTTCTTATTTTAATTCATAACGTCCGACCTTGGTACTTTTGGAAAACAATTTTAACATAACGTTTTGGCTATATAGGTGTTGAAAATTCGTTTTCTTGCGTAATATTTTGGATTTGGTATATTTCAATACTTGGTTTCTGTTTAAATAACCTTTCTGGCTTAGTATAGTTGAATACTTGGTTTCTGTTTACATAATCTTCTGGGCTTAGTACAGTTGAATACTTGGTTTCTGTTTGCACAACGTTTTGATTTTAGTATAGTTGAATAATCGTTTTTGTTTACATAACGTTTCGATTTTAGAAAAGTTGAATAATCTTTTTTTGTTTACATAACGTTTCGAGTTTAGTATAGTTGAATAATCGTTTTTGTTTACATAACGTTTCGATTTTAGTATAGTTGAATAATCGTTTTTGTTTACATAACGTTAAGGTTTTAGTATTGTGGAGAGCTTCTTATTTAAATAATACTTCGGCTTTAGTACAGTTGATTTTTTTACACACTTAAAGAATTAGTTTGTTTGTTTTGAATTTCGCGCAAAGCTATCTACGCTACCCGTTCCTAATTTAGCAGTGTGAGACTAGAGAGGAGGCAGCTAGTCATCATCACCAACCGCCAACTCTTGGGCTACTCTTTTACCAACGAATAGTGGGATTGACGGTCACATTGTAACGCCCCCACGGCTGAAAGGGCGAGCATGTTTGGTGGGACGGGGATTCGAACGTGCGACCCTCAACTTGAAAAAAAAGAGTTTATGTGACAGAAGTTATTAAATAGTAAACAAAATAATAATTTTCTGATCATTAGACCTTACTTTGCAATAGTATGAAAAGAAAGTCAACTCCATATTAAGTTGAAATTTGTTACACACGAAAACTTAATTTTCGCGAATATCTTTTACCCTGGTGACACGGAAAAACCACACTTAAAAAAAGAGAGCTCTTCATCAGTAATGCAATTGGACCTTTTCAAGCGACTTAAACAAGATAACTTCATCAATTTGGAAATATACGAGTATGAGAGAATAGACGCATAATGTTCAAGTAAATTGTTCTAAGACTAGTAGAGGAGAGTACTTTTACTTCAAATTGTTTTCTATTATAGATAAATAGATGTTGCACATACGATAGTTTATTTTCTAATTACTTGAATCTTGAATACCCAACCTGTGAAATTTGTTGTGGATATTTGTTTGTGGTACCACTCAATAGATGGCGGTTCATTTCATAAGCCTCAATCACCACTGTGGCATTGAGATCGTGTTGTATTTCAACACAACAGATGGCACAATTGTATGTATCATTTCGGTCACATACATAGATAGATATATCGACGGCCACGTCATTGCTCCATTATAATAAGATACTACTTCTTACTGACGTAGGACAACACTAAATAATTGATCCCACAACTTCAAACAGTGTTTATTGGTGACTTAGTGACGGCGTTAGG
>NW_013674123.1:0-3094 GCF_000517525.1 Limulus polyphemus
GTGGATAAAATGAGGTCGGCGACGTAAGCCAAAGTTGGTGCATGCCAACAGGCTTTGGCGTTATCACAGTCCAGGACATTTCAGTTGTAATGAAATGAACAACAGAACAAATGACGCTGCTGAAGACGTGTCACCTGAAAAAGATACTGTTGATGAAGAAACTGTACCCAGTTTAGAGAAAGAAAACAGTGAAACCGTAAATGAAGTAACTACTACTCAGTTTTCAGAAGGGAAATGGTGAAGCTCTTTATGAAGTTACTACCACTGATGTGACTATTATCGACGATAGGACATTTCGTGATGAAGCAGATGAATCCCATATGAAGCAGAAGCCAACGAGATGGAGACCAGTACGGAAGAACATACGTCCCGTAAAATTAAGAGACTTTGTTGAATTGTAATTTTGTGTTTATAATTCTGTACATTTAATTAAGTTATTGTTAATTGTTATTGGTTTAATGTAAGTGGCTATTGTTCCGGACGAAGAATACTAAGGAGGGGCAGTGTTGCGTCAGCGAGATCACGTGACTAGTATCACGCCACCTCCTTCTAGAAATATCCTGTTCCTTCGTGAATTGTCGGGAGATTACTAGATTGGGGGTAGTCTGGTATATATAAGACCGGCCACGAAGCGACGGAGAGGTAATGAGTAACTGAATGTATGCGGACAGAATATTGTTGGCCAGGGGAGACGTGAGTTATAACGTTGTTATAGAGCGACTGTTGTAATTAAGTGTATCGTAAAGAATAAACCAGTATTATTTAAGAAAGGACTTGTGTTGCTAAAATTTCATCGGAACGAATTTACGGAAAATTAACGAACGAACGGAGACGTAACAGTATGATAAAAAAAAAACGATAATTCAAAAAAGGTAAAAAGATCGCCAAAAAAGTGGAGAAGGTGGTTGCAAAAAAGGAAGCGGACGTTGCAGACTCCATCCTCACCCACGGCTGCTATCTTGATTACTATCAGTTCAAAGCAAAAAAAACATACCGAAAGTCTCACCCGACCCTACCTTTCCCAGCCCACCCCCAAGCCCACGTTCCACAACACTAAAAAGAAAACCACCGCCAATCAGTACTCTACTGCCCATCCTATTACACTTGACCAGGTTACTCAAACTTCACCCACTCCTGAAAGATAAGACAAGTCGATCCAAACCACCACTACAAGGAAAAAAAAAAGACACCCAGACCCAGCCGCCAGTCTTTCCAGTAACCAACGACGTTTATCAGCAAACCAGTAACCCGCCTCTCAGCTCCATGCCACTTTCTACACCATCGTCGTCAATCTCACCCAACGCTATAGTAATTGACACCTCCCCGATCTCTATCTACCCAACGAACCTTTCTGTGCCCTCCGCCCACTCACCAACGACATCGAGGACTTCACTCCTTTAAAACTATCCCGTAACCAGAACCTGTATCCCAATAAAACCATGGCGAACATCAGGAGAATCCACAACTAATTCAAAAGTTAATCAACCCCCAGGATCGGACTTCACTTTGCCTTCCCAACTTACTTCTTTTCGCTAACCGGGCACTGGTAACGGATTGGTCGTTACCAGTGAAAGTGGGTTTTCTCGGGGTACTACCGTTTCCCCCCACATAAAATTCTTGGCATAGGATTTATAGATCCCCGCCGCCCTGATGGCCCATCTGTCCTATATCGGCCGTTTACTCTACTCTTCACTTTTTACTTTCCACTTTTTTACTTTTATGTTTACCTTTTTAAGTTTACACAGCTTGTCTGCATTAATTTCCTGTTTCTCAATTTAAGCCCATTCTCTTAATCCACATGCGGGATGAAGGAGGATTGCTTAATCTTCAAGCACCCCTGATTAATAATTATTTATTCGGAAATAATTATTTTTAAATCAAAATAGTTGCCAGAAATAAACCTGCGGGATTGAATTCTGGGTAATTTACAATTCTGTTTCGAGCTAGTGTATGTTTGCTATCGAGATCGTGAATCGCTGTGATTTATAGCGTGTATTATAAAAGTAGTTAAGTTTAAAGTGACGAGAAACGTACTGATTGTGAAATTACTGTGTGATAAAAGTGAGTATCGAGGAAGAATAAACTGCTTTAACCAAGAAAGGACTTGTATCGCTAAAGTTTCTCGGAAAGAATTTCTACCGGAAATTAACAAACAAGCAGATACGTAACAATATTATGTTTTTTTAGCGGTTTATTCTATGCTTGTAATATTTACTACAGATATGATTCAATTTACACTCCTCTTTAGGTTCTATAAACACCAGATGTGAAAGGCAAATAAATAAATAAACGATCCTATTATTTTGTATGAACTAATACATAATTTTGGTTAACTATACTGTTACGTCTCTGGTCGTTTGTTAATTTCCCGTCGCTAAAGTTTCATCCGAAAGAAATTATATTACAAGTCCTTTCTTAAATAAAACTAGTTTATTCTTCTCAATACAACTTTGCAATACACTTAATTTCCACAGTCATTTTAACTTAAACACACGCTATAATTCACAATGATTTACACACTTTACTTACGGCTTGACTCGATTATCTGTCTATATCTTCAATCTCTCTGTCTGCTATTCCAGTTCCGATTAATCGTCTCGCTTTATCTGGCGAGCCCCCCAGTGGCACAGCGGTATGTCTGCGGACTTACAACGCTAAAAACCGGGTTTCGATACCCGTGGTGGGCAGAGCACAGATAGCCCTTGTGTAGCTTTGTGCATAATTAAAAACAAACAAACAATTATCTGGCGCGCTTATATACAGTAATAGAGGGCGTCTAGCAAATACTGGATTATTCGTAATGTTCCCCGATCTTTCTAGAACTCCAGCGCATGCTCCCAGCGTCGCGCGACTTCCGCTGTCGTAACACTATTTTATTATTCTTTTTTTATCATTACACTATTTTATTATAAGGATTAGTTTGCACTGTTAACTTAATATGTGGATTTAGAACTAACCTAAACTTCCTAAATATTATTAATAGTCTCATTGCTACCTTAGTATCTAAACTTCCTAAACTATCTGAACCTTTGAATATATTATTGGGATTAAGGCCGAAAATATCGATAGCCAGAAATGTACCAAACCGAAGATA
>NW_013674123.1:3676-5509 GCF_000517525.1 Limulus polyphemus
CGCTAAAGTTTCGTCGGAACGAATTTACGGGAAACCAATTAACAAACGGAGACGTAACAGTAATGTGTAATTGAACTGTGGACAGAGAGAGACGTATTGTTGAGCACGTGAGACGTTCATTGTGAATACTAGCGTTTGTTGTAGCGCGACTGTGGAAATTAAGTGTATCGCAAAGTTTCAATCAGAAAGAATAAACCAGTTTTATTTAAGAAAGGACTTGTATCGGTAAAGTTTCTTAGGAAATAATTTTGTACGGAAAATTAACTAACAAACGGAGGCGTAACAATATCATGAGATAGAACATTAAGAGATCTTCATAGATGTGTATTTTTATTTGTCACACAAGGCGTCGTTAGTAAGTGGATGCAGCTTCAAAGATTGACTGATACTGTAAACAAGGTACTTGATGTTGTATTTCGATATAACAGACTTTTTATGTCAAGAAGTTTTATATACCATGAGATAGAAGTCATAAAACATTCTGATATCTTGACAGATGTGTCATTTCATTTGTGACACAAAGATTCTCCCACGTCTAAAGTTGATGCCCAAGATTGGCTAACGAGGTTTATACGGTATTCAGTGTTGGATTTTAACACAACTGACTGTTTGTGTACAGTTTGATTTTGGACACTTTTAATTTAAATTATCATGACGTGAATGCATTTTTTAAGCTGGTATTGATTAACTAACTGCCTTCCCTCTAGTCTACCACTTCAAAATTAGGGATGGCTAGCACTGACAGCCCTCGAATATCTTTGCGCCAAAATAAAAACAAACAAACAGAATCTACGACGCTGTGGGAGCGTTTATTATTTCGTTCGAGTGTTAAATCTATTATTTACTTCCCGTTTTGTACACCAAATTTCACTTTGTGATAATTGACCACTAGGAGTAGTAGTAGTATATTTAAACGTATTTGTACAAACTCTGAAGATGGATTCGCATTTTGTAGTGTAATAAAGCAAACTGGAAGTCACATCAGTAAGATTTCTTGATTCTAATGATGTTAGATTTTGAAGGATTAGTTTTTAATAACTTATACCAAAAATTCGGATGTTATAATTTTTGAAATGTTACGGTTTCATCTTTTTGTAAAAACTTTTACCGCATTGTATTAAATTTAATGTAGACTGTAGCCGTGTAGGTCTAGGTCTTACCTTGCCGTTCGCGATGTTAATTTGTTAATCATTAATCTATCGTTAATTTGATAACAAAAATGTACTTTAAAACAGTGCTTCTCAACCGTGGTTCCGCTTGTTCTAATGTGTAAATACTAACTAGTCGCATGATAATTACAATCCGACTACATCATATTTCTTTATTAGTATAGCGGGTTCCATAATGACAAAATATAACAAGTCGCTGCATTATTTAAAATTAGTTAGAGAGACTAGGTACAAACCTGTGCTAGTATTACAGTAACGTACCAGAAGAGTTCCGTGGATTTGATAAGGGTGAGAAACACTGATTTAAAATATCAACAAAAAACATAAAGTACTATGTGATGCTCATAACTTCATTTTAAATGCTAATTTGTAGGAGTTAATAGGTTTGTTTTTTGACTTGGAATGTAATGGAACACTTATTGGCCCTGGGGACATTTAAATGATTAAGCATGGTAATATAGAAATTAATAAAAACCCTATAACCCGAGTGCTTTTGAAAGATGGAACTTTCATATTCAGGGACAAACTGGGAACTGGCACACAGTTTGCCCCTGAAGAAGAAATAGTCCACGTTTACTAAAGTAGTTTGGGTTTAGTAGGGTTTTTAGTTTCTATTTCTTATCAAGACTTCTTGACCTACATGTTTTCTTAACACCACTGCATG
>NW_013674123.1:5585-10395 GCF_000517525.1 Limulus polyphemus
TTTGTCCCTGAATATGAAAGTTCCATCTTTCAAAAGCACTCGGGTTATAGGGTTTTTATTCATTTCTATCAAGACTTCTTGAACCTACATGTTTTTCTAACACCATGCATGGTAATATATGTGGTTCTAAATATCTTTCCACCAGTCAACAGAACAAAATTTTCCACATTTTACTTAGTGCTGTTTGAATCCTTATTTATTTTATTATTAATGATATTGATAGGGACATAATTATTAAGGTTTCCTGATGATGAGGATAAACAATTGAGTATTTTTAACTGTACTGATGATGTTAACATAATATGGAATGACCCTAATTAGTTGTTAAGTTGGACAAATGTTTGATAAATGATCTTTAATCATGTGCAAGGTAATGCATTTACTTCAAGATATAATTTTGATCACATTTAATATAGATGAGAACCCATTGAATAGCATAACTGAAAAGAAAGGGATATTGATTACAAGTCGAAAGAGATTATACATACCACTAGTTCAGCCTCACTTGGAATACTGTTTGAATTTTGGTTTATATTTCTTAGAATTATAATAATAGAAAGGATATTGACTTAATCGAAGAAGTTTAGATAGGGCTATTAGGATGATTCTGGAGATGTAATAGTATTAAATAGGGATAGGTTAAGTTATTGTACTTTCTTTAGAGAAAAAAAAGGGTAAGAGATCATCTTATTGAAGTTTACAAGATTGTCTTTACATATTTGCATATAATTTAAGAACATCAAGGGACCTGATGGTCCATCTAGGCCATTCCAGCCTAAACTAATATTAGGGTTTTTAAATTAAATTTTAAATAGTGAAAAAACAACAGACCATTGGATTTCACAGTCAAAATTAGTAGATGTATACTGCAGTTTGATTCTGTCTTTAATGATTAACAAAAAACAGTTAATAATTGTACACGTAAATTGACCTTTCACACCATGCGAATGTCTAGTTGAAACAATGCAAATAAAATTGCTTTACCCGGTAACCTGAGACAGGAAACTTGTGACAAGACAAGATAAAATGTAACCCTAGTAAGATACTTCAATTTAAAACCTATATGCATGAATCTATATATTGATAAATGAAATGAAAACTGTCAATAACCAAGTGTTAAAAATCAAGTATGAACCTACATATTTATCTATTAAACCTATAGGAGAGATTTTGTATTCAATTGGTTTCATGATCCACAGATACATACCTGCTATGATATAAAGCAAAACTGTTGTCAAGGCAACGTATTGTCTGCTTACAGTTCCAATTTTTGTATCAACTTATGAATTAGCAAATAAGGACCACAGATGTCCTTATATGGCTTTGTTTATTATAAGGACCACAGATGTTCTTATATGGCTTTGTTTATTATAAGGACCACAGATGTCTTTATATGGCTTTGTTTATTATAAAGACCACAGATGTCTTTATATGGCTTTGTTTATTATAAGGACCACAGATGTCCTTATATGGCTTTGTTTATTATAAGGACCACAGATGTCCTTATATGGCTTTGTTTATTATAAGGACCACAGATGTCCTTATATGGCTTTGTTTATTATAAGGACCACAGATGTCCTTATATGGCTTTGTTTATTCAAGTTAAATGACTAATAGGTATTTATTAATGGTTTTAAAGTTTTGTTTGTGTGTTTGAAAGTAGAAAATACTTCTGGATATAAAAAAACACCCAGAATAATGAGAACTAACATTTGATATATCTCTGACTGTTATTAGTCAAGCATCCACTCACAAATGCCCTGTTTTTGGTGCTAAAATTCACACATTAGTCACTGCTAAATCGAGGAGAAATGTTTAGTAGTACTTTTTTTTTCATTTTGATTATTGGAGATTTAAATATATTTGCAAGGGAGACTTTGCACTCACACAATTCTGTGGCCAAGAACTATGATTCTCTAGGAATCTCTACTAAATTAAAAATAAACTCTCAAAGCTAGCTCTTATCATTAAAATATTTATCAAGCCTTTCTTTAAATTAACTGTATCTACCACATATGAAGGCAACCAATTCTGAAGGCCATCTACCCTGTTTGTAAAATAGAACTGTCTTAGCTGAAGATCACTTCTATGCTGTCAAAATTTATATTTGTGGCCCTAGTCTTACCATTCTCACCATTAAGTAAGAAATAAGATGATGCATCAACATTATCAATTCCCTTAATTGAACTCTTTTAAGATAATATAATTTCAGAGACCTTAAAGGGTTGTTAGCTTATGGAATGAGTTGCCATTGACTATAGTGGAGACCGACACTTTACAGGAGTATAAAATAGGTATTGATAATTTCTTGAAAAGTTTAAATTTCTAACCTTTTCAAAGTCTGCCACCATTGTGTTTAGGACACATAAGTGAAATTTATAATGTTATTTTATAGATTCTTTCTAGACTGAATCGCACAACATTGAAAAGACCAAATGTGAGTCAGGAAAGACTACTGTTGTAAGGCTACAAGAAACTACAGCTGCACATCATTGTCTTCCCAGAGTGAAAATTAGGCAAGAAGGTGCCAGAATCTCGACAGTTTTAGGAGTGTTTGTTTGATAAATGGCTGTGGATCTATTAGTCCAAAAAGGGGACAAAGTGTATTGCTTTACATACATGTATGTGAGAGCACAAAAGATAATTGGGTCAAGTAAGACTGAATGCGTCTTCTTCCAGAGGACTTCAGCTTGCCATTAAAAGGATAAAGTATTCCTGTCTCATTGACTTAAAGGGATAAGCATGTGATATTTTGGCTAAAATATCCAAGTATTATGAGGAAGAGAAACTGACCATTCGGAAGAATTTGGTGGAAATATTATCCAGCTTTATGTTGCTTGAACATCCTGGTTTACTGTTACATGAAGTTGGTTGTGGACATGATCCTAAACTGAACTATTTGTGGATAGAGGACAACTTTTCCATTCATAACTGGATGGGGAAAAAAGTGGGAAGCTTAAAATACATCCATCTGATATTCTGAATGAGGATTTACAAGTCACGGCTCTGAAGTTTTTATGCAAAACTTGTTTGAATTTACAAAATATTGAAAGTTAGGCTTTTATAAGAGAAGAACAATTTGTGGTGAGCACTCACTCAAAATTTCATGGTTTTATGTGAATGAATCTAATAAATTAGAGATGCTGCAACAGTGTCAGCAACGAGTATGTCTTTTCCTGTGAATGTTCCTGTTCTCTGAACTGCCTTGGCATTTGCCTAAACACACACTTTTTCAACATTGATTCAGCATATGCTAAAGTTAGGTGCGTCTGGAAAAAGACAAGAACGTTAAACTGCAAGTTACACATTATTCTTAATTAAGTACAAGTATTTATATAATCAGTCAATATGTTTAAAAGCCTGTGACATTGATGCTAAATCTAATTACTTGGTCATTTAATCATTCATACCATGAGTTGTAATACCCCTTATTTTTGAAATCGATATAAGAACCTTAACCTTTGTCTTTCTGTCATTATTGTGGCTTGTCTTGTTCTTACCCCTAATTCTATAAAATAATAGTCAAGAACATTAGAAGTTCTTCTTTATATTATACTAATTACACTTTGTTATAGTTAAGTGTGTACAATGTATTCAGAACATGCAACTTGCCTCTCCACAGAACAATTAGTTTGTGCCTTAGTGCTACTCAGAAAAAGTTTTTGGCATATGTGCCAAGCAGCTGAAAGAGTTCTCACATGTGCATATAATAACATGTACTGTGTTTATCTGTTATGCAATCAACATTGATACTGCTATACCAATAGGATGGTGAGAAAACTTCATACTTTCAGGTATGAAAAATATTTATTTGTCTGCTTCTTTGTGAAGCAAGAAACATATCAGATACAGGCTAACTGGTAGTGGAAGAAACATATCAGATACAGGCTTGTTGATGGTAGAATAAACATATCAGATACAGGCTTCTTGATGAAGGAAGAAACATATCAGATACAGGCTTCTTAATGGGGAAGAAACATATCGGATACAGGCTAACTGGTAGTGGAAGAAACATATCAGATACAGGCTTGTTGATGGTAGAAGAAACATATCAGATACAGGCTAATTGGTGGTGGAAGAAACATATCAGATACAGGTTTCTTGATGAAGGAAGAAACATATCAGATACAGGTTTCTTGATGAAGGAAGAAACATTTCAGATACAGGCTTTTTAATGGGGAAGAAACATATCGGATACAGGCTTTTTAATGGGGAAGAAACATATTAGATACAGGCTAACTGGTAGTGGAAGAAACATATCAGATACAGGCTTGTTGATGGTAGAATAAACATATCAGATACAGGTTTCTTGATGAAGGAAGAAACATATCAGATACAGGCTTGTTGATGGTAGAAGAAACATTTCAGATACAGGCTAATTGGTGGTGGAAGAAACATATCAGATACAGGCTAATTGGTGGTGGAAGAAGCATATCAGATACAGGTTTCTTGATGAAGGAAGAAACATATTAGATATAGGCTTCTTAATGGGGAAGAAACATATCAGATATAGGCTTCTTAATGGGGAAGAAACATATCAGATACAGGCTTCTTAATGGGAAAGAAACATATCAGATACAGGCTTCTTAATGGGGAAGAAACATATCAGATACAGGCTTCTTAATGGGGAAGAAACATATCAGATACAGGTTTCTTAATGGGGAAGAAACATATTAGATACAGGCTAATTGGTGGTGGAAGAAATATATCAGATACAGGCTTGTTGATGGTAGAAGAAACATTTCAGATACAGGCTAATTGGTAGTGGAAGAAACATCAGACACAGGCTAATTGGTAGTGGAAGAAACAT
>NW_013674123.1:11136-19152 GCF_000517525.1 Limulus polyphemus
GCCTCTCGTTTCCATTTTTTTCGTTCCACCTCTGACACCAATTTGTTACGTCTCCGTTTGTTAATTAACTTTCCGTAACTTCCTTCCGACGAAACTTTAGCGACACAAGTCCTTACTTAATAAAACTGGTTTATTCTTTCCGAATACAACTTTACGATACACTTATTTTCAACATTCGTGCTATAACAAACACTATAACGAACGAACGTTAACTTCAACAATACCCTGTGACTGCAGTTCAATTACTCACTATCTACACACACATTATTGTCCCGTCACGTTGTCACCCTCTTTTATATACCAGACTACCCTATATATAGTAAATACTAGAGCATTCGCCAAGGTACAGGATAGTTCTAGAAAATAGGTGGCGCCACACCAGTCACGTGACCTCGATGACGCAACAATAGATAGAGCTTGTATCAAACTTCAAACAGTGTTAACTCTAACCTAGAGGTTTAAAACCCCAATATCATGGGTAGAGCTTGTATCAAACTTAAAACTGTGTTAACTCTAACCTAGAGGTTTAAACCCAATATCATAGATAGAGCTTGTATCAAACTTAAAACAGTGTTAACTGTAACCTAGAGGTTTAAACTCCAATACCATAGATAGAGCTTGTATCAAACTTAAAACAGTGTTAACTCTAACCTTTCACTTAACAACAACAAAAACACAACAAATTTGTATCATTCCCTTTAGTGCCAGAAATTGCTAACAAAATTACTTGACCTTTTAATAATTTGAGCACTGATGTAAAAACTGTATCCAAATCCTCACATAAAATTAACATCTCGCTACCTAACCCGAAAGAAACCCCATTAAAGAACAAAAACAGGGCATATACAGTATCCCATGTAAATGAGTAAAAAGAAATATATAGGACAAACTTCACGTTTTTTAGAAACAAGACACACAGAATATCAAGGTTACATGCATAGAGGCGATTTCCAGTTATCCACCTTAACATATCAACGGTATGAAACAGGTCACAAAATACTTTGGAATGAAATTCTTCTCCTACATCAACCCAAAACAAACAACCTCTCACCAAATGGTAATAACGGCTCCAGCAACATCAGCCGTATTTGGCAAAGTCTATTCACCGTTCACACATTTGACCAGACTTGACCTCTACCTATATCCTGTCACCTTCTGACACCATTTCTGTCTCATTTAATCTCTGTTGTCTTTATAATGGTATATAAACTTTGGGTTGCTTAGTACTGATCAAATCTGAAGAAGACAGACCAATGTTCTGTCAATAAAACTTTTCTATATGCTGATAAATCATTGTTTGTCTACCTATTATTACTATGTTTACAGATAATATGGCACTGAATTAAAAAAAAATGTCAGGGTCACTTGCTATTTGATGTTACAGTAGATTCATATGGAAGTCTTTCTTTTAGTCAAATCTTATTTGATGTATCAAAGTTTTTTTAATAATTAAACATCAACTCCCCTGAAAGTATTATATGCACTGAATGTTTTAATAATTTATTACAGGTACTATGAATCTGAATACGTTACTAAAGGACTATGAGCAAAATCATCTTCGGGACTCAAGTCACGTATCAAACAATTGCACCCTGACTCTGACTTCTTTCGACATCAAAGAATTACCAGGAGTAGTGCTCGGCTTCTCGTGTCTTGTTAACCTAAGTTTAGATCACAATGAGCTTCATAGTCTCCCATTGGATATGTGTGATCGCCTTATGAATCTTCACCGCATGTCTCTTAATGATAACAGGGTCGCTTCTCTTCCCCGGAATCTTGGAAACTTGAAGAACCTGGTGGAATTGTTAGCAAGAAAAAACTACCTTCAAGAGCTACCTATTAGTATTTGTCAACTTGTTCGTTTAGAGAAGCTTAATTTGAGTTGTAATGAAATCATGTGCATCCCTGATAATTTCAATTGTCTTCAAAATCTCAGAGAACTTTATCTTGATGAAAATAACCTCCAGTCTCTCCCAGACAGCTTTGGCCATTTAAGAAATTTAGAAGTTCTTGAAGCTAGCAAGAATGTAATAACTGAGTTGCCCGAGACATTTGGTTACCTCGTTAAGCTTCGCACACTAAAATTGAATGATAACAACATCAGTGAACTTCCTAATTCATTCAGTTATCTGCCAAGTCTCGAAGACTTGGACTTGTCGTATAATCATCTAACGACATTACCCGAGACACTTGCTTCGGCAGAACTAATAGTAAAGCTGGTTCTAGACTACAATCACATCTGCAGTCTCCCTGTTTGGTTTAACTGCATGACCAATGTTGAGGAATTGTCCACGAAAGGCAATAACATCAATGGAGATCCATTTTTAGATGATTTTAGCATCAAGTGTTCCAAATTGAAACATTTTGATTTCAGTGGAAATAACATTGAAACTCTTCCTAGTACATTTGGATTTATCAAAAAAGTGGAATTCATAGACATGGGGAGTCATCTTTTTCAATTACAACAAAACCGAAATCTTAAGAATGGAAACTTACTAAAATCTCTTCCCTCGGGTTTTGGAAATCTTCATCACTTGACAGAATTACATCTGGATGAGAATCATCTTGAATGCTTACCAGAAACCTTTGGAAATTTGAAGAACCTTGAACTTTTGGACCTGAGTAATAATATACTGACACATCTTCCAGATAGCTTCTGTCATCTGGAATCTCTGCGAATTTGTATGTTGTCCATCAATTACCTGAAGTTTATCCCTGTGAACTTTGGACTTCTCCAGTGCTTGGAAGACTTGCGTTTAGATAACAATCAGGTTGGATAGTGTTTGTGTATTGGTACTTATTTTTGTACATTACAAAATTCAAGTAATGATCTATGGTGTTTTCTCATCTAGAAGTATTTAAATATTTTGTATAATTTGGAGTAAAGACTAACAACTCTTCTGTCAGAAATTACTTTGAAAAATAATTAATTTCATTAAATTGTATCTTGCGTTAGATGTGGATTTTAAGCTTGTTTTAAACTGACCAAATGAAGTGATGTCTTAAATCAGTTGTTTTTTGTGTTTGTGTATTTTTTTTACCCTTGGTAAAATGTTTTTTTTCTTCAGTGAGCTGTTGCTACTTACCTAACCACGTGATAATGTTAGTCCTTATTGTTTTTAGAGTTTACAAAATGCCCTAAAACTATTAACATGAATTGTAGGACATTACTGGATTACACTGTCCTTTGCTGTTCATCGTAACATTACTTCAACATTGAATGATTTCCAAAATGCTGTTGGCTTGTGTTTCTGTGTCTTTAGTTCTTTCCCAAAATTCATGTAACATTAGCTCTTTTACATTAACTTTTGTCTTTTTGTTTAACCTGTTGGATCTATTTATTACTTCAGTACGATGTATTGTCCTTCTAGTTCTGTTCTCTGATTAGTTGTTAAATTCTTGACAATCAAGAACCTAAATGTTTGTCTTTTTGATGTGGACATTTTTCTTCTAATGTATTTTAATTTCATATATTGCTGTCAGATGTGAACTTTATTTTTAATATATTGGGACCTAAAGTTTCATATGTTTGTGATCAGTTACTTAGAATTTACTGTTCTGCATGTAACCTGCATTTTGATCTAGATGCGACAGACCATGTTTGCTGGTTCCAATTATCCTAGTGTTTTAGAGGCATTCATGTTTGGCATCTAATACCATCCATGAATATTCATCCTTTTGTCATAGCCTAAGTTTTAAAGGTGTGGGCCTACTTTTTTTTGGGAGATGCTTTATTGTCAGTTATTTAAAATCAGGAGATTATTTTTTTGTACTAAAGGTGTATTTTCTCTTCTGAATTCTCAGAATTATACAGAAATTGATTGATGCAGACCTTTTCTCTGTCTTGTCCTGATGGGCACACTGTGCTCTTAGAAGAAAATAGCACCATTAAATTAAAAGGTTATAGAAAATAAACTTGTATCATTCTCCAACACATGTTATGAAAATTTTCAGAGTTGAAATTTTTTCAATAAAAAGTTTTATATATTTCATCTTAACATAAGACATTTTGATTTAGGTTTAATTTCATCTTGCTCTGAATGAAATCATTAGTGTTTGTAATTTTGTGATTTTTCTTTTCTGAGCTTAATACAGCATTCAAAGCCTGCTGGAAAAAATTGTAATACTTTTGAAAAAAAAATCCACCAATTTTAAACTTGTAACTTAAAGAAAAGTGTAGTTTTATCAATTTTAGTGAATCATTGTTTCTCAACTCTTGGTTTTCATGGTGTGATGTAATTGCCTGTATCTTAGCTTTGAGAATTCATAGGCTAGTTATCTGTACACATAATCAAAGATCTCTCTTTCCTTCTTTTTTATTTTAATGATGTAAGCCAATATGGCTTACAGTTTAGCACGGTCAGCTTGGTGATATGTTGTGAAGAATTTCTACCATCATTACAGACCTGATTTTTGAAAGCATGTGACAAGCTTGCTTTATTATTTTATACTTAATTTGCAATATGATTGTAAAATACATTTTTTTTATAAAATAACATGATGCAGACTTTTTGCTGCCAAGTTCATGTTTACATTAGTCTTTTATCAGCTTTGGTAACTTGAATGTGTAAATAAAAACAACCCCCCCCCAAAAAAAAAATGAATATAAAAACAGCTTAAAACTTATTTTTTATATATATACTAAATAAAACCTTGTGATTAACAGTTAAAAATGTTGGCTTGCTTACAGTTTAGGTTTGGTGAAAAAATTATTTTTATTGTACACCAGTGATCAAAAGCACAGTGAAACTGCATGTGGTGTTTTATGGATCAAAACAAAAATAAAATTTAAGTTTTATATTGGAAATTTTTACAAGAATGTATGAATATATGAAAATCTAGAACAAAGATAAGGACTTAAAAAACATGGCAGAGTGAAATGTTTCATATTTCATACAAATATCACATAAAAAATAGGATATTTGCAGAAGCTACTTAATGTATAGAAAGTTGACATCAGATTTCAAACAATTTCATCCAGTAGTTGTTTTAAATTGTAATAAAATAAACCTTACAACACATCCTTTGGTTCAAACAAACTCTTGCATTTGAGTGTAAACATAATTTATTTTACTTCTCCATGCCTCCTTTTTCCTTTATCTTCTCTGAGGAATGCTAGTGTGTGTGTGTGTGCACTTTATAATAGCAAAGCTACATCAGGCTATCTGCTGTGTCCACCGAGGGGAAACTGAGGAATGCTAATGTGTGTGTGTGCACTTTATAATAGCAAAGCTACATCAGGCTATCTGCTGTGTCCACCGAGGGGAAACTGAGGAATGCTAGTGTGCGTGTGTGCGCTTTATCACACACACACTAGCATTCCTCAGTTTCCCCTCGGTGGACACAGCAGATAGCCTGGTGTGGCTTTGCTATAGCACTTTATAATAGCAAAGCCACATCAGGCTATCTGTTGTGTCCACCGAGGGGAAATTGAGGAATGCTAGAAGTCAGGTTCAGCAGTGGAACACATTTTAAATTTTTTTGGTATGGAAACAGGGTTACCAAGTTTTAAAGGTCATGACAATAAGAAAATGATATTGGTTGTCTATGAGATGGAAGCTCTGTGGTTAGGGTTAAGAGGGCAAAGATCATGTAATCCATATAATGTTATTCATTGTAGAGTTTATATTTTAAGTAGACATTTCATTTTTCTAGACTAAATAAACCTTATGATTTGTTCTTTAAAGCTGGACCCAAAATGTTTTATGGTGTACCAAGCTATTGGAGTTTCAGCACTAGTCAAAGTCTACATAAAGTTGGTCAGCATACTAATGACAATTTTTGTTGGTTCACCTAAGAATTTGTTTATTTCTTTGTCTCAGTACTTGCTTCTAGAGTTACTTGACATGAATTATTTTCAGTTTCTTATGTTGATGATGTGACAATCATTGTATTCTCCATTATTTTCTGTAACATTCATTGTTTTTTTTATATTTTAAGACCAGACTTTGCATTTATGTACTCTGTTTTGTAAGTTAATTATATTTTGCTTTAGTTTGACTTTTACCCTTCCTTTTCATTGATGTTGCTAGAACTTTCCTTGTAACTTTCTTGTGAACATGCTTTCTTATGGACTTTGATGTCTCTGTTTATATCCAGTGAAATAACTGTTTATTATTTTCAGTCTTTTCTTCTCATTGCCTCGTGTACCTTAAGAAGGTGTTCTATGACTTGGAGTTGAATTCAAGTGGCCAATCATCTAGCTCACTCCCCTGCATTTGCATTCAAGTGGCCAATCATCTAGCTTACTTCCCTGGAGTTGCATTCAAGTGGCCAATCACCTTGCTCTCTCCTATTAACATTTAAGTGTTCTGAATGATGAAGCAATTCTAGATCTTCATACATTTTGAAGTTTTCAGTCCTTGGGTCTTATGCTTATACATGGGTGTTCTATTCAGTTCATACCTACCGTGTCTCTGTACTGATTTCTTTTTCTCTGCCTTTCGTGGAACAGGGACATAGATAATAGATTTATTGATAAATTATCCAATTACTTAATCATTTCTGATTGATTATTGGGTGTCAGTGAACCAGATTTGAAGCAGTATGTTATGTAGTTTTGGGAAATGTGTCGTGATCTCTCATGGTCATTGGACAATCAAGAATCTCAGATTGATGTTTCACTACATTCTTCTTTCATATATTTGTTGGTGTTATTCATGATGGAACAATGTATGACTTCAACATCTGTGTGAATGAATGGCTGATCCTCATCTTATTATATTCATGTCCACAGGTGAATACACAACATACTCTGGTTGTAATGACATGGATATATAGGCAGATTACACTAGTGGAAGTTGTTATACTACAGTTTCCTATTGTACTGATTCTCTACAAATAAGCTGCAAAAATGATCTTTTTGTGTGGGGGCTGTCTCGGCCTTCCTATACATTTCTCATGTTAGGTTATACTAGTACCTGTCTCGGCCTTCCTATACATTTCTCATGTTAGGTTATACTAGTACCTGTCTCGGCCTTCCTATACATTTCTCATGTTAGGTTATACTAGTACCTGTCTCATCCTTCATATACATTTCTCACGTTAGGTTATACTAGTACCTGTCTCAACCTTCCTATACATTTCTCATGTTAGGTTCTACTAGTACCTGTCTCAGCCTTCATATACATTTCTCATGTTAGGTTATACTAGTACCTGTCTCATCCTTCCTATACATTTCTCATGTTAGGTTATACTAGTACCTGTCTCATCCTTCATATACATTTCTCATGTTAGGTTATACTAGTACCTGTCTCAGCCTTCCTATACATTTCTCATGTTAGGTTATACTAGTACCTGTCTCAACCTTCCTATACATTTCTCATGTTAGGTTATACTAGTACTTGTTTTAACCTTGCTTTGTATTTATGTTAGATTATACAGGTAACTGTCTTAATCTTCCTGTATGTTTCTTAGGTTATACTAGTATCTGTCTTAACCTTGATGTATATTTCTTATATTAGGTTATACTAGTATCTGTAGATACTAGTATAACCTAACATAAGAAATATACAGCATGGTTACGACAGATACTAGTATAACCTAAGATACGAAATATACAGCATGGTTACAACAGATACTAGTATAACGTAATATAAGAAATATACAGCATGGTTACAGGCTTAACCTTGCTGTATATGTCTTATGTTAGGTTATACTAGTATCTGTCTTAATTTTGCTGCATATGTCTTATGTTAGGTTATACTAGTATCTGTCTTAATTTTGCTGCATATTTCTTATGTTAGGTTATACTAGTATCTGTCTTAAATTTGCTGTATATTTCTTATGTTGAGTTATACTACTACCTGTCTTAACCATGCTGTATATTTCTTATGTTAGGTTATACTAGTATCTGTCTTAACCATGCTGTATATTTCTTATGTTAGGTTATACTAGTATCTGTCTTAACCATGCTGTATATTTCTTATGTTAGGTTATACTAGTATCTGTCTTAACCATGCTGTATATTTCTTATGTTAGGTTATACTAGTATCTGTCTTAACCATGCTGTATATT
>NW_013674123.1:20010-29428 GCF_000517525.1 Limulus polyphemus
GTATCTGTCTTAACCATGCTGTATATTTCTTATGTTAGGTTGTACTAGTATCTGTCTTAACCATGCTGTATAATTACTAGCAGTTGGCTAATTGAGATTTTGAGTGTAATTTAGAATATAGTATTTGTTAGAACTGAAGTAAGAATTTTTCACCTTTCTGGCTATTTAGGAAAACATACAAATGAGCATTGTGTATGAGTTAAAAACAGTATATAAAATCTCTACATATATAATCTAATTTCTGTAGGAAGAACAGATCAGACATCATTAAGGTCTATTTTTATATATGTGAGAATGCTATTCCCTGATGTCAACTTGTTATGTTAGGGTTGTGTTACTAATTAATATAATGTGATATCCTTTATTTTCTGCAACAGACTAAGGTAATTTCATATGATTGCACTTTTTTTCCCAATAACAACTGTTCTGTCATCTGTGTACTTGACCTGAATGAAGAATTTTTTCTTCTGCAATATTACTCTAAGGAAAAGAGCCGATTAGTTAAAGTTCTAAAGTGTTAAAAGCATTTATTAATCACATAGTTTAGCTTAGTAAATCAGAGAATATTTTTATGCATTTCAAAAGAAAATAATGAGTACTTTAAAGTCAAATGTAAAGTTAATAATGTCCTTGTGTACACTGCCTTGAAACATTGCCTAATGTGTGGTGAAAATGTTATTTAAATTAGTCTCACTTTTACTGTTATTATCTTCTGAGAGTTTGTTGTTTTGTTTTTGTAACTTCAGTAGCCACTTTTTAGTTTAAATGTTCGTGAAATATAAGTATCCCTGGAGTATCACTCATATTCATATGAGATCCACTAATTTTCAGTTGGTAGGTTTATTACTAAATACTTTTCCACTGCATGTTTTGTAGTTTAAAGATAGGTGTAACAAAAGTTTTTCTGGTTTCGTTTAAAAGGTGCTGAAATGTTTTGCTATTGATATTCTGAAACGATACTGTTACGTCTGTGTTCATTTGTTAATTTTTCGTAGAAATTCTTTACAAAAAACTTCAGCGATACAAGTCCTTTCTTAAATAAAACTAGTTTATTCTTTCTCAATACAACTTTGCAATACACTTAATTTCCACAATCACTTACACACGCGCTATAATTCTCAACGAACGATTCATGCACTTTACTTACGGGGGGGGCTTTTCTCAACTCTTGCATGGGGCAGGCTCAATCTTCTTTCTTGTGTATTTGCATAATGGAGATTTTGGTATTCAAGGTGCTTTTCTCTTGTACTTGGGGATTTCTTTAAGTCATACATGTACATGCCCCTTTCAATGGACTCTTGTCAGATCATTGGAACAGGTCCTGCAATCACTTATCTACCCTTGTGTTTTACATCCCTCTATTGTGTTAGGTTGATCATTCCAACACAGTTTGGGGTGTACCACTCTCCCCTTGACCCAACTTGTATCTTTACACCAGTGCTTCTCTCTTTCTGATTATGGCTGTTCTCCACACCACTACCACCACCAGGGTCTGGTCTCCAAGAGCATTCCATGCACATCAACTTTCTGGAGATGACTGCTGGTTCTCAGTCTTGCCGTCTTCTTTGGGTGCAGTTGTTTAGTCATTTTGCGATGATCCACTTGGACAACTTTATGGTTGCTACTTCAGTCAACTGTCTTGGATTCTATGCTTTTATGGGCCTAAGATCATCATATTCAAATTAGGATATGTCATGTTCCAGGGGTTTATATCTGGTGGTGGATCACTTTTCTCACCGAGTTGTTCTTACCTCCTGTGGTCTTCCAGTAGATTTGTTCCCATTTCAGAATCCCTCTTATCAATGCTTTTGCAACTTTTTAGGTATCGGTTAACCTTGGTCATCCCTTTTTCACGATGGAATGTCAGGCCTTTGTCTGCATGTTTGAAATTTACTTGGTCCCTTGCATGATGTATGATTTTTTCTGCAGTGTAGCCTGTTTTCTCTTTCAGTCTTGTCACTCTTGCTCTCTATCAATCCATGTGGGCTGTCTACTGCCACTCTCTTCAGCCAGATCGTCCTACTTCTCCACATCTTTCGTTCTTCTTTGCTTTGTTTGTATTCACCAATGCAGGTTACCATGAGATATTGTCCACAACCTTAAGCCTCTTGTTGGGTAATAATCTCTTTCTTTTGCTCACCCCCATTTGACCAGTCCCTCTCTTTTACTGAGACCTATGTCTAGTTCTTTGAGCTTTTGCATGCCCATCCTTTTAGCTGTTAGTTTCTTGTATCAAGACATATTTTCTCCTTTTCCTTGCATGTGGTTATCATCATTTAGATGTTTACTCCTTAGACACCTTCCATACTTCTATCATAGGGTCTGGTTGATTGTTTCCAGTACACTCCTTTCTTCTGAAGACTTAGTTTGTCCAGAAAGGCAATTGGAAGTTTTCTTCTACCTCTCCTCTATATAATCATTGTACAGTTGTTCCAGTCTTGATCATCGTTTGTGTCTTGTATGGGCTGTCCATTGTTGTATTGCTCAAACTTCTTTTTGTGGTAACTGTGGCAGACCTCTTCCTCTTAGGACTTATCCCCTTCCACTTTATCTGGTTAGGTTTGCTAACTCATTTTTTCACTGTTTATTTTTCCTGGTGATTCTGATGATATGCTTTTTTTTGCCTCCTTCTTCCAATTTCTTCATTCATAGCTTCTAGCATTTCTTGCCTTTCTTCCTTGCCAGCCTTTGGAGGAGATCTTACAAGCTTGTATGTGGACTAAACCAAACACATTTTCCTCCCATTTCTTACATCACTGGACAGTTTTATGTGCCTCTGGCTTTTACCATCCTCCAGTCACCATTCTCCAGTGTACTCAGAGGCTCTAACTCTAGTATGGTGAGTTTTGCCTATTGTGTTTTTAAGTCATCTCCATGTCATTCATACATTTCACTGCTCTTCCATGTGTGTACCATGATTTTTGTACACATTCCAACACCTTCAACAACAACTAAAAAATAAAAGTAGGAGATATGACTTACCAAACCAAATAGTACATGAGGAACTACACCCTATGTTCTTTATGCCTAGTGCCATCAGAAACCACTAAGTGGCCAGTGTTGTCTTACAGGGATTACTTACCCAAAATTTACATCAAATGAGGGAGAACAAAAAATGTTAAACCCGTCCGCCCCTGCTCATTGTTCATGGTTGAGATGTCATTTTTTTGCAAGACTGCTTTGGCAGTATATCTCTATAATTGACATGGCTGTTTCTGCACCTTTTACAAGAAAACAGACAACACCAGATGTTGTCCTGCCCTTACATCTGGCTTGTGATTGCCATCTTTAATTATAAGTTGTAGTGACCCACAACACTGTCACTTGGTGGTGATTGTGGCAGTGATCACATACACACACACTGGAGTTCTCCCCCAGTGCATCCCCCCCCATTTTTCTTGTGGAGGATGGGAGAACCCTTCTTCCACAGTGGCTGGAGTGTTCCCTGGAAGTGTAGTACAGGACACCTCATTAGAATATCTCAGGTGTTCCCTGGAAGTGAGGTACAGGACACCTCATTAGAATATCTTAGGTGTTCCCTGTAAGTGAAGTACAAGACACCTCATGAAAGTATCTTAGGTGTTCCCTGGAAGTGAAGTACAGGACACCTCATTAGAATATCTCAGGTGTTCCCTGGAAGTGAAGTACAGGACACCTCATTAGAATATCTCAGGTGTTCCCTGGAAGTGAAGTACAGGACACCTCATTAGAATATCTCAGGTATTCCCTGTAAGTGAAGTACAGGAAACCTCATTAGAATATCTCAGGTGTTCCCTGTAAGTGAAGTACAGGAAACTTCATTAGAATATCTCAGGTGTTCCCTGGAAGTGAAGTACAGGAAACCTCATCAGAATATCTCCCAAGCAGTTTCTGATAGATATGTCCTGCCAGATGAGACTCGGATTTGCTTTGTCATTACAATGTCTATCTCATGTACGTGTTTCACCTTGATGGAATGGCCTAATGCCATATCCACACTACACATTCTCATATTCCACCCACTTTTGTGACATGTTACCACTGGCACTGGATTTCCCAATATCCTTTATTGGAAATCTCTCTGTGATATAAGTGTAACATTGAATGACTAAATAAGAAGTTTGGTAAAGTGTTACCTGTTTGAGAAGAATGTAGTCTCCCACCTATTGCTGCTCCACTAGACAACCCACGATCTTGTGGACATCACACCCCATGGACTTTCCAGTCATCATTTCAGAAAGGAATTCATCTTTGTAATTGGTCTGTACCATTCCCTACACCATTTTTCTATGTGGGAGTCTAGCCCTAAGTGGTGTATAGAGATAAGAACATTTCTGAAGTTAACATTTTCCTTATCTGAAAATCTGTTTCAAATAGATACTTACCTCTCTGCACCACCTTCCCATTCTTCCTTCCAACTTCTGGTGCATTTTCTTTACCTCCTCAAGAATGAGCTTATGGTAATGTGCTAGTGCTCACTGTGTATGGAGGTTGTGTCATTCTGCTGTTGGTGGAAGGCTATAACATTATGACAATTATGTGGGAGTTTGTTCGAGGCTTGTGGTAAGTGCAGGAATTTCCATGAAGGTTGTGTCGTTCTGCTGTTGGTGGAAGGCTACAACATTATGACAATTATGTGGGAGTTTGTTCGAGGCTTGTGGTAAGTGTAGGAATTTCCATGAAGGTTGTGTCGTTCTGCTGTTGGTGGAAGGCTACAACATTATGACAATTATGTGGGAGTTTGTTCGAGGCTTGTGGTAAGTGCAGGAACTTCCATGGAGTTTGTGTGCAAGGTAATAGTTCTTAGTGGTGCAGAGAGGTAAATATCTATCTGAAATACATTTTCAACTAAGGAAAATGTTAACTTTTGAGAACTTTTTAACATTTGTTTAAGGAGTTAGTTTATTTAAAGGACAAAACTTTGACTCCAATCCAGATTTTAAATATACTCCTTTTTTTTTTAGCTGTTGGAGCTGCCAGAATCCTTCAACAACCTGCAGGCTCTAAAGAGTCTTGATCTGTACAATAACAAACTGATAGCTTTCCCATTGTCTTTGTTGAACCTGACCAGTTTGAACAAATTGGACTTGGAAAAGGTAATTCATCTTGTGATTGAGTTGGGACTATTAAACATTTATGATGTGATACATAAGTTCTAGTTGTGAAAGTTTTAAATTAGCAGTGGTGTTACTGATTTTGAATAACTAGCAGTGTTATGATAAAAAAGCATCTTATAATGGTTTCTGATTGTACAGCATCATTAGTGCACTGTAATTAGTGTTATAAATGAATGTTAGTCTGCAAGATGTGAGAAGTAAAACTTAGTTAAAATATAATGAAGAATAAATTGACACATCTAAATAAAAACGTTTGTAAAATGTTTCGAGCAGATGTCCTTCATCATGCAGTAAAGACTGTTAGAGTGAAATAATGATCACTTATTTGGTTTGTCAAAATAAAAATGGGTAGTGGAGTTCATAGTGTCCAATGCTCATTTAGAAATCATTGTTATGAAACTGAGGGAGCCATGGTTATTGGCAGTCCTATCATATATCACATAAACTCGGTATTTGATCAGTTAAAGCTTAAAATTGATGTGATGGTGTCAAGAGAAGAAGTGTTCCATTAACATGATTACAGCTGGTGTTGTGAATACTGTTTTGTATGTCAACACAATATCAAAAGGTTATATGTTACATATATAATGTTATATATATATATTACCACTTTTCAGTTTTTGTTCAATGAAATCATGTGGATGAATTTTAATTCGAAACTCGTATTGTTTTACGGTGTTGCTGTTGAAATTATTTGTTTCATGATGATTCAAAATAATTCTACTATATACATATCGTGTTTTTGGGAAAACAAAAATTCAACAACGTGTACATTTAGTTATCAATCCTGATACAAATCTATTTAAAAGTCCAGATTGATTTCAATATATGATGTAATTCACTAATTGACTCTCGGTGTTACACAAGGAAAGTACTGTGTACAAACTCAACCATTTTAGCAAGTCATCTCACTAACCTTAATTTGTAATGTCCACTACTTACCTCTCCACTCAAGGTTACTCACAGTAAGATATAACTGGTCATTAGTTGGTTTATTAGGGATGACTAGCATTTAATCTTGAGGTCTCATTTCACTGGTTAGTATACAGGAGAAACTAAGTTTTAGTCATGAACCTCCTGTATCTCAAACACTTAGAATGCCTCTAATATTTGTTTGATTTGTAACTATTTTTTAGTAATGAACTTTCTAACTCTCAGGTTAACATACTTTTTTGTATACTTGTTCGTCGTGTGTTCAGTTTTACAAGTTAAACTGTACGTTTCTTCTGTAAATGTGACAGCGCAAAGATTAATGTTATATTGCCATGTCTCTTTCTTTGTTTTTAGCTAGAGAATTCCTTCGAAATATTTTATTGTTTTAATATATTCTAGATAAATTATTGGTAATTCTGCAACAAAAGTAATGTAAGCTGTACGGTGTGGAACATTTTGATCATAATCCCAAGTGGATTTATATAGTTCACATGAGGTTAGGGCAGCTGGTCAGTCTATTGACCCTGGATTGTAGTTTACTGTGATTTATAACTTGTAAAACAATAATGTCTCTCCACACCAACTTGATGCTTTAAGTTTTACCTGATTTATTTAACATTAATATTAACAAGTAGGAAGCTAACAAAAACAATGAAGCCATATTTTGAACTTGTATATGGGGGTCAAATGGGATTTAGAGATTTCTAGACCTGGATCCACAGGCTTTCATAAAAATTAGCATGGTGATGAGAGTTATTAATAAGTTTTCATTTTGGGGCTACCATATGGGGATTAAAGAGGTTTTGGGACTCTCATGATTAGTTGCTGACAATTGACATAAACATGTTAGGGACTGTTTAAATTCATCTACTTTTAAATATTTAAAAAATGTTTTTACCAGAGGCCCTCTTTTAGGAGATCAAGGGGGTTTGAGAGCTCTCAGGATTGACTGACTGCATGGATGTACTTGAAAATTGAACATGTAGCCAGGATATTAATATTGTGGATATTTATTGAGGGGCCTTTGGGGGGGGGGGACTCTCAGGATTGACTGCATGGATGCACTTGAAAATTAAATATGTAAACAGTCATTCAAAACAAGGTGGGTATTGAGGAACTTTGTGTGTGTGTGTGTGTGTCGGGGGGGGGGGTTCTCAAGATTGACTGAATGGATTGAAAATTGAACATGTAAGTGGTCATTCAAAACGTTGTTTGCAAAGTTTTTGTTTTGTGTGAATTTTCATGAGTTGTTCTTGCTATGTTTATAAATAGAAAATAAAAATGTAAACCTGATGGAATTATCTACCTTTGTTTTCCTGATATTCATGAATTAATTTCTAAATTTTATTTTTTTATTCTAGTGTTCATGATTATTATTATTTTATGTGCATAATTTGAAATCAGAGTTTTAACATTTATAATGCCTCTGATTTCAGAATAATTTTGGGCTCTCTGTAAACGAATTACCAAATACCTCCTTCAAGGCACCCTCTGACCTAACGGCTCCACTCCTCAAACACAACTGGAAAGCAGATGGCATTGAAGTTCGTTACATTCTTAGCAGTATGTTAAATATAATAGAAGAATTACAAGTCAAAGTTTACCTTTTTTTAAATGTAGTAGTATCAGAATAAATAAGATAAACGTTTTAATATACAGGATGTCCAAAAAGTCTGGAACAGTGGGTGATTTGCAGAGATTCTTAGTTTCAGGTACGTGGCTGATTACGGTGCTTTCAAAGCATGAGAAGATCAATTTAATCCTGCTGTTAATCCAAGTTTGTTTCCATTTACAAGGACTGCAAAATTTGTTGAAGTGCCTATAGTTCCAGAGTTCTCAGACACCCTGTCTCATTAGTTCTTCATTGTTTTCCAGTTTAAAAGGTTTCACAGGATGTATTTGAGAAAATATAAAGTTTTATATTTAAAGTTAGCGAGTTAAATAAATGTTTTGTATTTTTAATTCCATTGAAATTTGTCAAAATGTATTCATTGACTTTGCCATTATAAAAGATTCAATAAATCTTCTCAGACATTTGACGTTTATTTTAGTAGTTCAGATGGAAGTAAATGAATGCTATAGGTGTTCTTTGTTTTATCTAATTGTCTAAAATCTTAATATAGAAATATTGTAGCTGTGATATGTATAGGTAAAGCATGCGCATATCTATAGTTTGAAGCTGAAGAAAGAAGAATGAATGGAGAAGTTCACGAGTCACCGTATTCCTTGAGGAGACTAGAATCGGCTTTGGCCGTGGGAGCCTCGTTGTGGTACAGTAATGGTCAGAAAAGGTCAAGAATAAAAGCAACCTCTCAGGCTGTAAACTCTAGAAAGGTCAGCTTTGAAGAATTTACTGACAGAAATGAAAATGATGAAATTTCCTCAGGTGAGTTTATTAAGAAGGGATAAGGTCAGGTGGGTTTATCAAGAAGGAAGTCGTGGAGCACACGTTGGCTACGAAGTTCTTTATTTTCTCGAACGATGAAATGAAGAGCAATTATTTCAAAACATTTTTTAATTGTTGGTTGTATGTTCCTGTATTAATTTTAATTGTGGAAAATAAACCTTTGTATTCAATAGATTGAATACTGTTTTACATGAAAATCTTCTTCCCAGACTACAAACTTTTGTGAAGTTTAAGAGAGACCATGCTGTAAAGGTAATAATGTGTTTATTATGAGTGTCATGGAATCACATTAAAAACTTAAATACATATTTTATTTTAACATCATCTTACTTTTAACAGGGTTTTTGATCTAAAGAGAATATGGGAACAAGTATAAGGTTTTTCTTCTAATCTTTTTCATGGCTGTCATAGTGTAGCTTTATTTGAAAACCCTTATTTTAACATTGTTAATTTCAGTATTTGATTATATAGTAATAAATGAAATAAGTTGGAGAATACCTTCAGGTACAAGACAATGACAGTCTGGTTATATCACAACTCTCTTTGCGAGTGTATAGTCCATTTAAACACATTTTTTAAATTTACAATTTCCATAAGAAAATAATGATAGCTACTGATGATAAGTTCTATACTTAATAAATTACTCTTGTCTTTGAGAAAGATAAAACTATCAGCATCACTTTCCGATCCTGCATACGGTTGGTTTGTAGTATGTTACTGTTTTGATCTTTATACGGTTGGTTTGTTGTATGTTACTGTTTTGATCTTTATACGGTTGATTTGTAGTATGTTACTGTTTTGATCTTTATACGGTTGGTTTGTAGTATGTTACTGTTTTGATCTTTATGCGGTTGGTTTGTAGTATGTTACTGTTTTGATTATTATACGGTTGGTTTGTAGTATGTTACTGTTTTGATCTTTATACGGTTGGTTTGTAGTATGTTACTGTTTTGATCTTTATGCGGTTGGTTTGTAGTATGTT
>NW_013674124.1:0-4558 GCF_000517525.1 Limulus polyphemus
ATCGAGTTATTTATCTATCCATAGCTTTTATACATCGAGTTATTTATCTATCCATAGCTTTTATACATCGAGTTATTTTATCTATCCATAGCTTTTATACATCGTGTTATTTATCTATCCATAGCTTTTATACATCGAGTTATTTTATCTATCCATAGCTTTTATACATCGAGTTATTTTATCTATACATAGCTTTTATACATCGAGTTATTTTATCTATACATAGCTTTTATACATCGAGTTATTTTAGGTATCCATAGCTTTTATACATCGAGTTATTTATCTATCCATAGCTTTTATACATCGTGTTATTTATCTATCCATAGCTTTTATACATCGTGTTATTTATCTATCCATAGCTTTTATACATCATGTTATTTATCTATCCATAGATTTTATACATCGTGTTATTTATCTATCCATAGCTTTTATACATCATGTTATTTATCTATCCATAGCTTTTATACATCGTGTTATTTATCTATCCATAGCTTTTATACATCATGTTATTTATCTATCCATAGCTTTTGTGCATTCCGGACTTTTAAACAATTAACGTGTCAGTCATTTACCAGCGTTTCTCTTCAGCGATATCCAGATTTATTATACAATGTAGAATTAACGTGTCATACATTAACCAACGTTACTGTTCAATGATATCCAGGTATATCCTACAATGTAGAATTAGCGTGTTACCCATTTACCAAAGTTTCTGTTCAGTGATATCCAGGTATATCCTACAGTGTAGAATTAACGTGTCACCCATTTACCAACGTTTCTGTTTTAATTCTACATTGTAGGATATACCTGGATATCACTGAACAGAAACTTTGGTAAATGGGTGACACGCTAATTCTACACTGTAGGATATACCTGGATATCATTCTGTGTCATACATTTACCAAAGTTTCTGTTGAATGATATCCAGGTATATCCTACAGTATAGAATTAACGTGTCATACATTTACCAACGTTTCTGTTCAGTGATATCCATATCTATTATATAGTGTAGAAAACATAATACATGACGAAAAGCTAGAAAACGATAATGGAAATAAAAGTTAAACGTTTATAATATACAGAGAACAGTTAGAAAATGGTAATACACCAACTAGATTTGTTGTTTCTTTAGTCAAAGCTACACAATAAGCTAATTGCACTTTATCATCAACAGGGTATCGAGCCCTTGAATTGTAGAATTGTAAGTACGTGAACTTACTAATGAACCACCAGGGGACCAACTATAAGTTTAAAATGATAATACGAAAAGAAAGCTTATAACTAATGATACACAACTGAAAGTTAAAACTGATATTGCACAACGATAAGACAATTTCTACTAATATAGCAAAACTATAATATGATTTTATATTCTACAATTATAGGTATATTTAAACAAGACAGGCAAACTAGTTATGGCGCATGTATATGTGTTGTTTGACGCGACATCTAGTGGTGTTCTGACAGTTTACACGTTTGGTAATGTTGTAGAAGACACCTAATATATAAATAAAAATAGGTGAATAATCAACAATGTGGTAAATATATAGAAGAAACGTATTTTATTAGTCTACGAAATAGTCTGATGTAGTAGAGATTATAACAGTAGTCTGATGTGGTAGATATCACACCAGTAGCCTGATGTGGCAGATATCACACCAGTAGTGTGATGTGGTAGATATCACACCTGTAGTCTGATGTGGTAGACATAAAACCAGTAGTATGATGTGGTAGATATCACACCAATAGTCTGATGTGGTAGATATATCAGTAGTCTGATGTGGTAGATGTCACGCAAGTAGCCTGATATGGTAACGGTTACAACAGTAGTCTGATGTGGTAGATATCACGCCAGTAGTCTGATGTAGTAAAGATTACATCAGTGGTCTGATGTGGTAGGTATCACGCTAGTAGTCTGATGTGGTAGATATGACACTAGTAGCCTGATATGGTAACGGTCACAACAGTAGTCTGATGTGATAGATATCACATCAGTGGTCTGATGTAGTAAAGACTACATCAGTGGTCTGATGTAGTAAAGATTACATCAGTGGTCTAATGTGATAGGTATCACGCTAGTAGTCTGATGTGGTAGATATAACACTAGTAGCCTGATATGGTAACGGTTACAACAGTAGTCTGATGTGGTAGATATCACATCAGTGGTCTGATGTAGTAAATATTACATCAGTGGTCTGATGTGATAGGTATCACGCTAGTAGTGTGATGTAGTAAAGATTAGATCAGTGGTCTGATGTGATAGGTATCACGCTAGTAGTGTGATGTGGTAAAGATTACATCAGTGGTCTGATGTGATAGGTATCATGCTAGTAGTGTGATGTAGTAAAGATTACATCAGTGGTCTGATGTGATAGGTATCACGCTAGTAGTGTGATGTGGTAAAGATTACATCAGTGGTCTGATGTGGTAGATATAACACTAGTAGCCTGATATAGTAACGGTTACAACAGTAGTCTGATGTGGTAGATATCACGCCATTAGTGTGATGTGGTAAAGATTACATCAGTGGTCTGATGTGGTAGATATAACACTAGTAGCCTGATATAGTAACGGTTACAACAGTAGTCTGATGTGGTAGATATCACATCAGTGGTCTGATGTAGTAACGGTTACAACAGTAGTCTGATGTGGTAGATATCACATCAGTGGTCTGATGTAGTAAAGATTAAATAAGTGGTCTAATGTGATAGGTATCACGCTAGTAGTGTAATGTGGTAGATATAACACCACTAGTCTGATGTGGAAGTCCATGTACCCACTTACAACTATCGATGATAAGCCCCACAATAGGCAGTTACAACAGGAAGAGTCACAACAATTTTAGATTTAAGAACAAGAGTAAAGAAAACCTTTCAAAGCGACTTAAAATTTTTACAGTTCTGCGGCAAACACTCAAATTACGTTTTTAATCAGTTAGGTATCTTTTTCCCGCCTTCAAGTCAACAAACCACTCCAATAAGAGAAAACTTCAAGAGAAAAAGTGCTCGGGCCTCCAATTCCAATCGTTTTAGTGGCAGGAGAAAGAAAAAGTAAGACTGGTTGGAAGATAGGGGAGGGATGTGTTACATGCATGTAGTGATTACTAGTGAGAACACTAGTCCTAAACCATGTTCTCACACGCTTGAAAGAGCCACTTATTAAATGTCGCATACCGATGAACAATCTCTCTTTCCTGCCTTGCCATGGCTGGCTTACAAACATCCAACAATGTAGACATGTACTTCTGACGCTCAACGAAGCAAGAAACCCACTGGGCGAGAACTAATGCTATTTACCGCTACGAGATAATGCAGTTTCAGGTTCTGTCAGGGCCTTAGGAGACACAAAACGCAATGACAGCGCACCTTTTAAAGCATCGTTTAGGCTAATCAGCAGTCTTTCGATACTCTGGGGTATAATAAAATCAACAGTGATTACAAGCCCTCAGTGCATGCCTACAAAATTACGCATTGTCAGCGATTAAGAAGTACCCAACTCTTCGCTGTCGACATCTCTATCCACACATAGAAACGGAGTAACCATGTCATACAGTCATTTTACAGGAAGTATTAGGGACACTAGTATCCCTGTTGGTGACGTCAGCGGCGTGTAACAAAGAGCTCTTGAGTTCGGAAAACCCACTCGTGCTTTCTGGGCAGTTTCCTGATTGTGGAGAGGTTGGCGTGGCATGAAGTGTTTGATAAATACGGACACTGATTTATATATCATCTTTTATCCGGGGAACAATGGCTCTGTAACATCTTCCTTGTTTGGTAGAAGTGTATGCCTCTATAACTAACATAGTGTAAAGAAAAGACGATGGAACGTCTTACTGGAAAACTAACGGACGTGGCTGCTGCACGTGTGCACGCTCTGGGTCGACCACTTCTCTAAAATATTGAATTTACCTTTCAAATACTCAGCCGTTTCTTCCCATAGCGCAACCAGTGCTTATAATTTTACTTCAATAATAGTTAGCGACCTGCACTGCTCGATGTTTTTATGCTTTACATTTCAAACAGTTTTCGAAATGTCTAAACTAATATCTGAAATTATGAAAATATTTTAGTGAGTTTATTCAGAGTAAAAGCAAGCTTCCACTACATAATTAGCATTTTCACGAAATAAAAAAAAGAATCTGCTCAGAATGAAAATTGCTACGAAGTATACAACATAATATTCTTTACGATTACAGTTTACATGAAGTATACAACACAATCTTCATTTATAATTCCTGTTTACATGAAGTATACAACACAATCTTCATTTATAATTACTGTTTACATGAAGTATACATCACAGTTTTCATTTATAATTACTGTTTACATGAAGTATACAACCCAATCTTCATTTATAATTACTGTTTACATGAAGCATACAACACAATCTTCATTTATAATTACTGTTTACGTGAAGTATACAACACAATCTTCATTTATAATTACTGTTTACATGAAGTATACATCACAGTTTTCATTTATAATTACTGTTTACATGAAGTATACATCACAGTTTTCATTTATAATTACTGTTTACGTGATGTATACAACACAATCTT
>NW_013674124.1:5360-6293 GCF_000517525.1 Limulus polyphemus
CACAATCCTCATTTAGAATTACTGTTTACATGAAGTATACAACACAATCTTCATTTAGAATTACTGTTTACATGAAGTATACAACACAATCTTCATTTAGAATTACTGTTTACATGAAGTATACAACACAATCTTCATTTAGAATTAATGTTTACATGTAGTATACCTTTACCGCTGTGCCGCTGAGGAGGGGCAAGAATTAGTGCTTGCATGATATATACAACAAAATTTGCATTTAGAATTATTGTTTATATCATGTCGTGATATAAAAGACTGTATAGTTTAGATATTATTGATTAATTTATTCTGTGAGTGAGTATTTCATTAATGTTTAGTTTTTGTTAACTCTTATTAGAGTTAAAAGCAGACGATTGTAGGAAGTTGTGTTTATAGTTAATTGATGTTGAGACGTCGCGTGCAATATATTAACGTCGAGAATATAGAGATTTCTAGAACGCGGGCAGGAGATTAAGTGATAAACGTATAAATAGTGTGAGACGAGCGGAAACAGCAGACAGACAGTTGCATAGGAGAGTAAAGTTACAACAAGGAAAAGTTCGGCGTGAAATTAACTACCGTAGAAGTGATAGGCCTAACGATTGATATAGACCTAACGTTTAATATGTTAGATTAAGACTAACAGTAGAAAAGAAGATAATGTAACGAATTCGTTATCTTATGTTTATTTCAATATCGAAGTTTGTTTAGATTAAATTTATATTTAGAAACATACATAACTTATACTGTTAAATATGTATTGCGAAGATCCCGCCTATTCTCTATAGTTGTAGGAGATTCTCGAGAGTAAGAATCAACAATATATGTATGTACGTAAACGCTTAAATGTAGTTTTGTATTGTTACGTAATCTGAATTTTCTAGAAAACCTCCACACGCCTATAAATATAACCAACGCGATGCGCCAAAAAAAGAG
>NW_013674124.1:7293-23470 GCF_000517525.1 Limulus polyphemus
GTCTTTGTTAAAACCTTGAAGTCACTATTGTAGCCTGTGGCTTCTGTAGTTATAGGATACAAGTTTATTCAAACCAGTAGGTCCCCACAGTACCTTGTGGTTTCTGTAGTTACAGGATACGAGTCTTTGTTACAATCAACCGGTCACTACTGTAACTTGTGGTTTTTGTATTTACTTGATACAAATCTTTGTTAAAATCAACCAGTCACTAAAGTAGCCTGTGACTTCTGTAATTATAGGATACAAGTCAATTCATTCCAATAAGCCATCACAGTAGCTTGTGACTTCTGTAGTTAGAGGATATGAGTTTTTGTTAAAACCTTGAAGTCACTACAGTAGCCTGTGATTTCTATAGTTATACGATACAAGTTTATTCAATTCAATAAGCCATCACAGTAGCTTGTGACTTCTGTAGTTACAGGATATGAATCTTTTTAAAAAACTTGAAGTCAGTACAGTAGGCTGTGACTTCTGTAGTTACAGGATATGAGTCTTTGTTAAAACCTTGAAGTCACTATAGTAGCCTGTGGCTTCTGTAGTTATAGGATACAAGTTTATTCAATTCAATAAGCCTATCACAGTAGCTTGTGACTTCTGTAGTTACAGGATATGAGTCTTTGTTAAAACCTTGAAGTCACTACAGTAGCCTGTGATTTCTATAGTTATAGGATACAAGTTTATTCATTCCAATAAGCCATCACAGTAGCTTGTGACTTCTGTAGTTACAGGATATGAGTTTTTGTTAAAACCTTGAAGTCACTACAGTAGCCTGTGATTTCTATAGTTATAGGATACAAGTTTATTCAATTCAATAAGCCACCACAGTAGCTTGTGACTTCTGTAGTTACAGGATATGAATCTTTTTAAAAAAACTTGAAGTCAGTACAGTAGGCTGTGGCTTCTGTAGTTACAGGATATGAGTCTTTGTTAAAACCTTGAAGTCACTACAGTAGCCTGTGATTTCTATAGTTATAGGATACAAGTTTATTCAAACCAGTAGGTCCCCACAGTACCTTGTGGTTTCTGTAGTTACAGGATACGAGTCTTTGTTACAATCAACCGGTCACTACTGTAACTTGTGGTTTTTGTATTTACTGGATACAAATCTTTGTTAAAATCAACCAGTCACTAAAGTAGCCTGTGACTTCTGTATTTACAGGATAAGAGTCTTTGTTAAAATGAACCAGTCACTACTGTAACTTGTGGCTTCTGTAGTTACAGGACACACGTTTTTGTTAAAATCAACAAGTCTCTACAGTAGCATGTGACTTCTGTAGTTACAGGATACGAGTCTTTGTTAAAACGAATAAGCAAGATTAAGAAACTTCAAAAAATTCAAACTAAAATATTACGTAAATGTTGTGCCATCTAGTGACAATTTGAATAAATTGTGTGTGCTTGAGTATATTTTACCAACATATTGTTTTTCTACGATACTCTCTACACAAATAGATATATTTTTAATTAAGGAGATGTTATATTTGTGAGAAAGGAGTGTTATATTTTTGGTTCTTGTTGTAGACTGTTGATGTTCTTTTAACTGGAAAACCGAATATTGTTGACACCTGATGTTGGTTCAAGATGGAAACCAATCATAAGATGAAATACAAAACACAGTTGAAACCAACAACCATCATCAGCTGGTAAACAAAACACAGTTGAAACCAACAACCACCATCATCTGGTAAACAAAATACAGTTGAAATCCATGAACAATTATGTTACGTGTTGATTTCAACTGTGTTTTGTATTCCATCTGATGATTGGTTCCTTATGTTACGTGTTGGTTTCAACTGTGTTTTGTATTCCATCTGATGATTGGTTCCTTATATTACGTGTTGGTTTCAACTGTGTTTTGTTTTTCGCCTGATGATGGTTCCTGATGTTACTTGTTGGTTTTAACTGTGTGTTTTTTTTGTTTTTTTTCACCTGTTGATGGTTCCTGATGGCACATGTCGATTTTATCTGTGTTTTTTTTTCACCTGTTGATGGTTCCTGACTACTCATTTTCTTTAGTGTATTGTTTGTTTATTTGTTGTGTATTTCGCACAAAACTACACGAGAGTTATCTACGCTATCTATCCCTAATTTAGCAATGAAAGACAAGAGGGAAGGCAGCTAGTCATCACCACCCACAGCCAACTCTTGAGCTACTCTTTTACCAACGAATAGTGGGACTGACCGTCACATTATAACGCCCCCACGGCTGAAAGGACGAGCATACTTGGTAGGACGGGGATTCGAACCCGCGACCCGCAGATTGCGAGTCGAGTGCCCTAATCACCTGGCCATGCCAAGCCCTTTAGTGTATTATGTTTCTATATTATATTCTATAAGATGCTCAATAGATGGCAGCACATTTCGTGTTTGTTTCAGGAGTTTTGGATCTATCATTAGTTATAGCTGCATAGTAGATCCTAGTACTATATATTCTGTTCAGAAAAGTGAATTACTTATACTTAGCTAGATGAAGACTTATGCTATTTTCAGGATATAACATGGACAATTTAATTATTTTACGATTAAGAAAACTTAAAAACAAAGAAACAAAAAAAAAGAAAAAGAAAAGCGTCTCGGTACAAAAATAATACGAAATGCAAAAGTACGCAAGATGTATCCACAAATGTTACATATTGTCATCTTCTTTTACCACTACAGGAAGTGCACGATACAAACCGTAGAACAAACGAAATAAGATTTCTAAATACGTTTCTTTGTTTTTAAGAGTAAAACAAAATAATGTACAAT
Source organism: Limulus polyphemus (assembly GCF_000517525.1). Lineage (NCBI taxonomy): Eukaryota > Metazoa > Arthropoda > Merostomata > Xiphosura > Limulidae > Limulus > Limulus polyphemus. Next base: position 10,042 of record NW_013674124.1, read on the forward strand.
TTGGTATTAAACCCAGAGATTTAGTGTTATAAGTCACGAAGCTTATCGCTGAAATATGGGGAGGGGTGGAGTTCATAAGGTCATCTTGGCCATCACTGCCTAAACAATGTATATATGAAAGATGTGTATCTAGCTAATATAAGTACCACAAGAAAAGGTTTCTGGCGCACTCGGTTTCTCATCTCTGATTCAGATGTGTATCTAGCTAATATAAGTACCACAAGAAAAGGTTTCTGGCGCATTCGGTTTCTCATCTCTGATTCATTTCCAATCTGCTCGTAGGGGTGGAAGTTTTTACCAACCCATTCTGAAATATTTACTTTTACCATACTCAAAACTTCGTCCAGCTTATCAACTTAACTATCTACTTATATGTCTGCTACAGACATGTGATACCAGACATCTTACCCAAACCTTGTTTGCTAAAGACAGGTAATATTAAATATCTTACCCAAACCTTGTCTGCTACAGACAGTTCATACTGAATATCTTCCCTAAACTTTGTCTGCTACAGACAGATGATACTAAATATCTTACCCAACCTTATCTGATATAGACAGATGGTATTAAATATCTCACCCCAAAATTGTTTGCTCAAGCCAGATGATATTGAATATCTTACCCAACCTTATCTGCTATATACAGATGGTACTAAATATCTCACCCAAAGATTGTTTACTCAAGACAGCTGATACTAAATATCTTACTCAAACCTTGTCTGCTACCGACAGGTGATTCTGATATCTCACCCAAAAACTGTCTGCTCCAGACAGATGAAACTAAACACCTTATTCAAACCTTGTCTGCTACAGACAGATGGTTCTAATACTTCACCCAAAAACTGTCTGCTACAGACAGATGATACTAGAGACCTTCCTCAATACTTCTGTGCTACAGACAGGTCGTACTGAACATCTTACCCAAACCTTGTTTGCTACAGACAGATGCTACTAAATACCTTACCCAAAAATTGTCTGCTATGGACAGATGATACTAGAAACATTTATCAATCCTTGTCTGCTACAGACAGATGTATCTAATATCTCACCCAAAAACTATCTGCTATAGACAGATGAAACAAAACATCTTATTCATTCTTTGTCTGCTACAGACAGGTGGTACTGAGCATATTACTCAATCCTTGTCTGCGACAGACAGATGGATCTAATATCTCACCCAAAAACTGTCTGTATAAACAGATGAAACGAAACACCTTATTCAATCTTTGTCTGCGACAGACAGATGAAACAAAACACCTTATTCAGCCTTTGTCTGCTACAGACAAGTGGTACTGAGCATCGATAAAAGAATTGAACAAGAACACTTTGTTGTCTTTTTGTTTGTTTAATGTAAAATTTTGTTTAGGCTGAGTAAGCTTTATAATTATTCAAAGTAAAGAAATACTACAGTTCTTAAAAAAGGTTTAAATGTTATCTACAAACTCTGCTACCAATACAGAAATTAATTTAACTCTGAAACTCTTCAATAAATATACGGAATTAGGGTATCTAATGTTTTTACGTCTCAACTGATAAAGAAACGTAATAAAGCTTATGCTAACTCGTTACAAATTAACAAAAATAGATGTCCGTTTCGTTGGCATTTTGTTGCTTTTGATGATGACAGTAACTTTTAAAGTAACATAATATTTCAAAACGGGTTATGGTATTGTTTTCAAATTTATATATATATATATAAAAAGAAATACTCAAGAGAAAATAAACCTCACAAAAACTCTTGGACTTCAAATAGAAAATGCTTTAATAAACAACTGTTTACAAAGTGACAGGGAACGATATTTGGATAACGTGTGTAAAATTTATTCAGTATTCATGACTACATGAGAAATAGCTAGATGACTTACGTAATATTCTTTATATTTCATGACTTTATGTGATTGGACCATGTTTGTATGACTTACGTAATATTCTTTATATTTCATGACTATATATGTTTGGACTATGTTTGTATGACTTATGTAATTTTTCTTCACGATACGACCATGTTTGTATGTCTCACGTAATATTCTTTATATTTCATGACTTTATGTGATTGAACCATGTTTGTATGACTTACGTAATATTCTTTATATTTCATGACTATATATGTTTGGACTATGTTTGTATGACTTATGTAATTTTTCTTCACGATACAACCATGTTTGTATGACTTACGTAATATTCTTTATATTTCATGACTATATATGTTTGGACTATGTTTGTATGACTTATGTAATTTTTCTTCACGATACGACCATGTTTGTATGTCTCACGTAATTTTTCTTCACGATACGACCATGTTTGTATGTCTCACGTAAGTTTTCTTCACGTTTCATTACTTTATATGATTTGGACATCAAGTCGTCTTCGCATCGAACAAGTATCTACATTTCTCGTATCTTCAAGCTTGTCTACTCGTTATGTCGTAGTTGCGTCGGACTGTCGCGATTGATTTATGCCTTTAATGTTAACGTTAAACATATCCGCTGTGTGGCGCTTGAAGCCAGTGCAATACGAGGCGTCAAGCCTCTACTGATTCGTGGACGACTTGGTTAGTGAAATAGCCGGATGCTGTCAGCAGTTTTTTTGTTTTGGTTTGGTTTTCTTATCTTTTCTTTACACCAGCTGCTGTCAGAATATCGTTGAATCAAGCTTATTCGTCTGTATGCTATATCTCAGCAATTTTGTTTGTTCCGAAACCGACATTTTCCTGCAGTTATTGCGAGGATTAAAACCTTGTCATTGCTACAACTCATAAGGCACGTGTATTATTAGTGTATAGACAGGCTAGAGAAAATTGTGTACATCTGGACAAAAGTGAGTTATTCTTCAGAAATACAGCAGCCTTCACGAACGAAAGGTAAGAAAAAAGTTGTAATTGATTCAAATATTTAGTTTTCTTTGTACTAGAGGTTTCTCTAGTTTCTCTTTAAAGAGGTTTCTCTTTAATACAGCTTCCTCTGCGTACGGCATGAAAAATTAAAGATATACGTATTGATCCCAATGAACACCTATCGGTGACGATATGGGTATGCAATAATTGAAATGGGCAGCAGTCAATTTTAGAGTTTCAACTATGCATGTGAAAAAAATAGCACAAGCCTTAAATGACGACATTCGTTCTTGAAAGGCGTAAACATTTTGTCAAAACTTAATAGTGTTCTCCGAGGTCGGCCAACGCGTCAGGATGGATGGCGGCTAATCAAATACGATAAATGACATCTTACGGACATCAATCACTGTATCAGGTCAGTAAGAAAACAAACCAGAGAAACGGAAACTTGCAAAATAGAACATTAAAACATGAAATATTCAAACATTTTTGGGAAGACATTACAAATGTTGTCATCTATAGTAATCTATACTTCAAGTGACACATTTGATTGAAACCATAGAGATATGAATCAGAAGCTTCAATTAATAATTTTATAAAACGAAGAGAAAAATCATCGGAATAATGAATACGTTAAACTTCAAAAGCCCCAATCCTCAATCCCTTGTACATTAAATTAATGTTAACTTTGTCATACCGAAATGTAGGCGAAACTAATATGAACTATGCATGCTTACCACACAAAATTACAGACAAAATTAACACGAACTGTGTAGGTTTACCGCACAAAAATGGAAACGCACATTTAGTTTGGTTTCTGTATTAGTCATGATCTTTAGATATGAATGTAAATACCACTTCACTGAAGGTACAGATAGAAATATTCACATTTAGTTTGGTTTCTGTATTAATAATGATCTTTAGATATTAACGTAAATACCACTTCACTGAAGGTACAGATAGAAATATTCACATTTAGTTTGGTTTCTGTATTAATAATGATCTTTAGATATTAATGTAAATACCACTTCACTGAAGAAACAGATTCCGCTGTTCTAAGAAGACGGTCATACTCCCTCGGAGATTATTTCACGTTGTGGTCCACTGATTATATCACGTTGTGATCCACTTAGCTGTCCCAAATTTTTCTTTATTACATCACAGAGTTAGGCTTTCCCCAAGTGTAAAGTCATGCTTTGGCATTCATGGCGTGCTTGTTGCGGTTATTTTTAGAGCTTTTCCTATGAGGGGGTCAGGTCTATGAAATGTTCTCTTGCAACACTGTTACGATGTTTGTTCATCAAGTGCTTCTTTTCTTTTTTAGGGAACTTTTCTGTTAACTTCGTCTGGTAGAAACACGGATTTTGACTGAATTAGCTTGTTTGATCCGCTAATCCATCAAGTGTATGTGGAAACCTAATCTAATCCACTAATCTAGAAGCGTGGAGCCAGCTAAGAGCAACAGCAAAGGCGCTAAACCCAAAATGGGGAAGACCAATAAAAATAAGAATAAACCGAAGCGGTCCTTCCTACGGAAAGACCTTAATGGGACCACAGACTCAGTGAACTCTCTCGGAAAATTACAGTTGTCTTTATTAAACAGTGGACTTCTTCCAGCTTCGGATGAAGAAAAGGCTACTTCACTCATTCCGAAAAAACCTATTGAACTCTCCAAGTTTCCTAAGCATCTCCATTTATTGAGAAAATATGAAGTACTCCTCCGCGCCGAGTATCACGTAAGTATCAATTTCATGTTTGTTATGACATGTGTAAAACGATGGAAGGTTTCTTCGTCCCAGTTGCTTCAACGTCCCTTTTGTGTCAAAATTCTGTACACCAAATCATCTTAGAAATCTTATATACTAACGTTGCCCTACTAGGGGTTGTCTTCTAGGTTACCCCTAACGAGCTAGCTACTACGTTGAGTAGCGCGTTACTAGGGGCTGTCTCCTGATTCAACCCTGACGGCCTAGCTACTGTAAAAAGTAACCAATCAAGAGCCGAGAAACAACTAACCTGATAAAATTATTTTTATTTTGTTTCATATTTTAATCTAACTACTTCATTAAGCTACACTGTCTGATCAATGATTCAAGAATTACCAAACACTGAACTTTTCTGATGAAAAGGAAGTAGTAGTTTCTGAATTCAGGCTTAGGAATTGTTTTCTGAACGGACTTTTCGCTGAATCTCGTCACACATCATTTAACTGACACGAAACCCTCTTAACGAAACAAATCAAACGAAATCAATCAGATTAAAAGTTGATCGAAAAGAAGGTAAAAATACCAAATTTCATAATTAAAGGTTTTGATTAACAGGGTTTTTTCTCTCTAAAGACTTAATTTTCATCTTTAAGATCTCAAGGAATGTTTCGTTTTAGACAAATCTCATCTTTTCTTTTCTAAGAAGGTCTTGATTCAGATTAATCGTATGTTCTTCCCCTAAAAGTCTTTATTTAAATGATTCTCACATTCTTTCCTCTAGAACTGTCTTATTTTAGACGAATTCTGTCTCTTCTTTCAATGGTAGTAACTTCGCTTAGATATTATAAGTTCCTTTACTTATCCTTACTGTCGAAGCAAGCAAACAACACAATTTTTAAAACACTTTATAAGTTATCCAGCTATTATCTAGTGTTACAGTAGACTTCAGTCGAGTTCAAAGAATGGAATAGCATTTCCTTGACTATGGACATATATAAAAACGAACTTTTGAACATATTTGAAGTATTGCCACATTCTTGTGTTTCCTAACAAATCAATTAAAGGAACTATTGTATCACACTAAAAACAGCAGCTTTACGTCTGTTGAAGAGAAATAATCAGTGTTAAAATTCTTCTCCTTGTTGAAGAGGGAAAACTTGTAGCAAGTCAAGGAGAACCAACACGATTCTGCTGATAGATGTTAATTGTTTGTTGACAGCTTGATACGTATACTGATATTTTTTATTATGTTAATGGGGAATTGCTGCTATCCACAACCACTACATTAAAACGGATAACTTAAGTTGCTAGGGACAGCAGAAAATATGAAATCAAAGGATAGTGTTGGTAGTTTTCCTGACATCTGGGGTTCGAATCTTACTTCAGGAAGAATGTTATATTTAATCCTAAAGTAACAATAAAAATAGGGATAGTGATATCTGAAAAAAACATTTTAAATCTACAAAAATAGCCAACTTGGAATAAAGAGATACTCCATGTGAGGTTGTAGTAACAAAATAAAGGCAAGTTGTACAAAAAAAAAGGGCAAACCGCGTAAGAGGCAATGTAGAAGTGGTTAAGTTAAACAAGAAAAACTAGGGTATACTTTTTCTGAATTAACCGTTTTTCTACATGTTGTGATCAGACCAAGTAATTATCTGGTCTGTCCTTACACTAAATGTCAAACTCTGTGTTTTAACTTACTGTTTAGATCATTTAGTGGGTACAATTTCGATTGTCAGATTACAAAATACCCATGTCTTACTGACCACTCGACTACGTTACTTTATAGCCTACACAAGTCCTACTGACCACTCGAATATTGCACTTTACAACATACATGTGTCCTACTGACATTCGACTATGGTACTTTATGACATAAACAAGTCTTATTGACCATTCGACTATGGTACTTGACAACATACACGGGTCTTATTGACCATTGTACTGTGGTACTTAACGACATTTACTATTCGATTATGGCACTTAACGACATACACAGGTCCTACTGATTACTCAACTATAGTAATTGACAACATACACGGGTCTTACTGACCATTGTACTGTGACACTTAACGACATTTACTATTCGATTATGGCACTTAACGACATACACAGGTCCTATTGATCACTCAACTATAGTAATTGACAACATACACAGGTCCTACTGATTACTCAACTATAGTAATTGACAACATACACAGGTCCTACTGATTACTCAACTATAGTAATTGACAACATACACAGGTCCTACTGATTACTCAACTATAGTAATTGACAACTTACACAGGCCTTATCAACTACTTGATTATGGTACTTAAATAGTATTAAGTAAAGTTTAGCTTTAAGTAAACTAAAGCAAAAAACGTACACCAGTTACAAGGTTAATTTATCTCTTTATCGAATATAGACCGTACTTAGTAAAGGATATTAGGCCTAAGACAAGTGAATTTACTAATTTATTTCAGTGTCTGCAATTAGAATTCTTTTGTATTATTCTAGAAACGGTATTTAAAGAAGTAATGTTGCAATAAAGATACTGATTTCACTGCAAATGTTTTGTGAGTCTCTGCTAGTACAAAAAATAATCTTTGCCAAGTATTCACAGTGATTTTGTTGCACACGCTGTTATCATATGGTATGTGGCGTGGTCTCCATAAGGGTGGGTTACTTTGGAAGGACTGAGATCGCATATCCCTCCAAATAATGGTCAAAGCCATTTCTGTTCGACGATTGGTCTCGAATTTCGTAAAGCTATGGTGGTTCAATAGCAGGAATGAAACAATTTAATCCTGAATTTGTTGGATCGGCTGTATAGTGTCATTCTAAGGACGTAGGTTGTATTTTAACGTCACCATGTTTAAATCACTTTAGACTGATATTAGATTAACAAGGCTCAGAGTCCATGTGGGAAGTTTGGTCACCGATCCAATGTGCTATTTCAACAGGATACTTCATCTTACCACTAAGTACCAATGATTCGGGTTTCAAATGGAATGAACCGCCCAAAACTCAGATCGCCATATTACAGGGTATCTGAATGAGCTACTTCAAAAGGTTAGACTACAACTTTCAAGTCCGTATCCAATGGTTATCAAGTGATAAAATAAAGCACGTGGTTGAGAACTTCCTTTGAAAAGGAATAGCAGAGCTACGTCATATTAGGACGTGGTTAGTAGGATCTGTGTATGTTGTAAAGTAACATAGTCAAGTGGTCATTAGGACCTGTGTATGTCGTTCAATTAATAAACATATAATGTTATTCTGTGACCTTTCTAAAAACTTTAATAAGCTTTTAATATGTTGTTTTACAAAATATCTACTAAAGTATATTTACAGCCACATTTTGTTTACATTCGTTGAAATAAAGTACGCGCGAATGCCAATGTAAATAGTAACGTGCGCACGCATTTTCTTTTCAGAACAGACAAAAGCTGAATATTATTACAGTATATACTTTTGAGAGTCCTATGAAATGCCAAATGAAATTCATATACCTTGTAGCAGGCCGTAATAAGTTTTAGATGTATGTGTTGAACAGAACCACGTACTGGTACTATTTCCGGTATCAATTTCCTGCATTTCTAATAGCTTCGCGTTTAGGCATCTTGCAAACACTTCGCACTACTAAACGACTCAACGCTCAGTTTATATTTAGCGAGTTCTGGGTAGACTAAGTTCAAGAGGCGGTGCTGTACTTTTAGCTGAAGAATACGTGCTTTATTTTCAATATTACATAAAACTACAGTTTCCTTACGCAGAAGAGAAGTTTCATCACGAGGTTCCAGTGTTTTTTTGTTTCATTTGGTTAGCTGTATATAACACTCAACATTACTCTTGGTTTATTTTAAGAAGCTATTTCCAACTGCTTGAAAGCAAAAGAAAACGAAAAACATTGATATTTTTGGCACGCTGTATCCACCAAAGACATTTATGGCATTATGAACATGTCTGAACATGTCTCGCAAGCATCCAGCATCACTATCACAATTGTTTTCACAAAGAAAGCAAAAACACTTGGCATTCTTCTGTTTTCACTCTTAAAAGGTTCTAATGGATCGCAGCTTTTATTCTAAAACAACAAGTATATCATTCTTTCCTTGTTCCTCACTCTCTTCATTTTTTTTTAAATTCCAAAAAACTCGTTTGAGAATGTAACTCAAATAATTCTTGCATCTCCTTTTGGATGATCAAACCTTTTGACGTTCATTCAGTCTCTTATGTTTGTTTTAACTCAAAGTTGTGCAATAGGTACCAGCGCTTTGTTCGCTGCAGGGATGGAACCTCGAATTTTGTGTTAGAAGAAAACACAGTTACATTTGTTAAAGATTTTGGTGAGTCATAGTCCAGACCTGGCTTTATAACTCACAGCGTCGAGAGATATCAAATATGGGCCTTTCACAGCGAGGTGGTTAGGCAAACCAGTAGATGCAAATCTGAAACTAACAAGTAAATATAAACTTCAAAAAACCGTAAATATAAATTGAAACTAAAGTAAGTATACACTTGAAACTAACCGCAAATACAAACTTCAAACAAACCGTAAATACAAATTGAAACTAACGTTAATATACACTTGAAACTAACAGTAAATATAAATTTGAAACTAACTTAAGTATACATTACTAATTAACCGCAAATATAAACTATATTCGATATCTTGGTTAGTTTTGAATTTCGCGCAAAGCTACACGCTAGCCGTCCCTAATTTAGTACTGAAAGACTAGGGGAAAGGCAGATAATCATCACCACCCACAGCCAACTCCTGGGCTACTCTTTTACCAACGAATAGTGGGATTGACCGTCACGTTATAACGCACCCACGGCTGAAATGTTTGATGGGACGGGGATTCTAGCCCGAGACCCGCAAATTGCGAGTCGAGCGTTTCAGGTTTATATTTGCTGGTTAATTTCAGGTTTGTATTTGCTGGTTAATTAGTTTTAGATATATATATTTACTGGTTAGTTTCAGGTTTATATTTTACTTATTAATTTGAAGTTTACATTCACTGGCTAGTTTCGTGTTTGTATTTACTGGTTAGTTTCAGATTTATATTTTACTGGTAAGTTTCAGGTTTGTATTTTAATGGTTAGTTTCAGGTTTGCATTTACTGGTTAGTTTCAGATTTATATTTTACTGGTTAATTTCATGTTTGTATTTTACTGGTTAGTTTCAGATTTATATTTTACTGAACAGTTTGAAGTATACGTTTACTGGTTAGTTTCAGATTTCTATGAACTGGTTAGTTTCAGATTTATATTTTACTGGTTAGTTTCAGATTTATATTTTACTGAATAGTTTGAAGTTTACATTTACTGGTTAGTTTCAGGTTTGTATTTACTGGCTAATTTCATATTTATATTTTACTCATTAGTTTCAGATTTGTATTTTACTAATTAGTTTCATATTTCTACTTTATTGATTAGTTTCAGATTTATATTGTACTGGTTAGTTTCAGATTTCTATTTTATTGAATAGTTTCAAGTTTGTATTTTACTTATCAGTTTGAAGTTTACATTTAATGGTTAGTTTAAATCTATTAAATCTCTAGCTTGTTAATATTTAACAACAGTAGAAGACGAACTATCTATGTAAATCATGCTGTATATTTTAACAATCATTAATTAAATTATCAGATTCCTTAAATACAGAATTAGAGCATCTCTTCCGTAAGTTCTGAGAAAATGATTAATTAAGTCAACTCATAAAGACCATCTCGATCTGACACTTTCAACAAACACGAGCCACCTGTACATTTTTTTTTATCTTACTCTTCACTTGTCTGTTTACATAATCTATTGTCTAACAAGCCGGAAGAGAAGAAAACCCCGCTTTGTTTGTGAAAGTCAAACAAAATGTATATAGTTCAACATACAATTTGTTTTCCGTTGTGTAACTACGGTAACAGCTAAATCTTTATTTTCTTGAAATTGTTCCAATATGTCCCTCTTACTTATTTATTTCGAAATATGGAGGACGAAATAAATTTCAACATTTTTGTCAAAAAATAAGGACTGCTAACAACGAAAAAAAAACAAACATTTAAATATTTTTCGAATCTAGCATATTTATTTTTATTAGTGAGATAGGATACGAAACTCGCGTACATAAAATTTGAATCATCAAAGCAAGGAAACAACATGAGGCTGAAATAGGCTTCGATGAATAAGAAGCTAACTTTAGCCTCGTGATAACTGAATACAACACAACTGAATCATTACGCTTGTGAAAAATTCAAACAGAATTTGAGTTGAACCAACCTTTCAATTTGTGGAAACTCGATATTAACCGTGGAAAAGGTCTTTAAAAGAATAATCATTTCGAAAATATTTCTCTCGCGTCAGCAAAATTTAGATGTTAATCTTAGGGATTTTTATATTTAGTGACGTCACCTGCCTGTGTTTAGGCTTTTCTGACAACGTTACGATAAAACTGTAGGTCTTGACTCTGATTGGTTTTGACTATTAGTAAATACGCGAGCTTCAGAGGGAGCTTCTTTCTTACGTATTTTTAAGGGGGTAATTATCTCTTTGATACCTGAGCTTTGAGTTATTTCTAACGTGTTTTTTCTTGTAAGTTTCATGAAATATTCTCATAAGCTACCGGTTTTCGTTGTGTATTTTTTGTAGTTTACGTTTGTATGTAGAGGGTATACTGGGCAGACAACTTTTCACGTTTGAGTTGAATGTTTGTATAATCTAAGTAAATTGTTGTTATTTCTTCTTTTTTTGTAAAGGGTTTCAGCTAAGTATTTTGCTTGATTCGGGTAATTACTTTGTTCCTAAGGCTTGGATGTTTGATTTTATCGGTAAGTTGCTGATTGAGCTTAAGAAAAGTTTTTTCCACGACATATTATTTCAACCGTAACATACCTCAACCAACGGGAGAATTAAAACGATACTCATTCAATTCCATGAGGAGACATATCTTTTAAGTCGCCAGTGGATTTCTGTGCGATCAGATTGTTGAAACGGGTGCTGGGAAACCATAGTCCTAGTTCACTGGAGAAGCCATGGAAAGTAGCAGGGAGTAGAAATATATTTTGGATATGACAGCCTTACAATGAAGTTTACTGGAATCGAAACTACGCTGCAGGACTATTATCAAGATTCACTGTAATCGTTACAGTCCACGTTACCACGCCTTATTATGCTCTATCTGACGACCGTGAATCTTGATAATAATCCTGCAGCGTAGTTTCCACTCCAATAAATTTAAAGTCAAGCTCATACTTAAACCAATTATGTTCTGTAATGTTTCCTGCGACGTGTGGACAGCTTTTCCATTGACCGTTTCGTTCGTGGATTCTTACATGTGGCAAGACACCACTCTTTCCTAACCATTGTTGGGTTACGACTTTTTGGAAGTCTCTTTCTGGATGATCCTGTACCCCAAGTTGATCCATATTCCTTTCATTTCCAATGTCATTACGTGTGTTAATATTTTGCGTCGCGACGATCTGTTACACACCTTTCCCAAAAGCAATGAATTTTCGGTGGATCTACTGTACCTAAAAAACGCCAAAAATATCAAAACGTACTTCTGATACATTTCATTCCATCGACACTTTACATCGTCTTTCGGTGTGAAGTGACTTGCTAATTTCATGTTCAAAATTGTATTAATATACTCTTTAGCTACACTGAAGAACTAACAATCAAACATTGCTATTTTAGAGTAATTAACCGAAGAACTAACAACCAAATTTCTCACAAGAGTGAAAGAACACTCAGACTTAAAAACGCCGAGTAAGTGAAATGTATCGGAACACGCTCGTGGTGAGAGTGACGTAGTCGTCCATTTAAATTATTTTAAGATCTTAACAAGACCCTGAGATGAACAGAGACCTTACTCGTTAATAAGCAGAGGCTGAATATTAACCAGGACACTTTAGGATATAAATTGTTACTGATAAACATCCACTGCGCCTGTATAGTCTTATCGACCGCTTACAACGGAGAAGTGAACAAGTAACTTAATAACGGAAGAAATCGATCGTGGTTTTCTACCAGCAACGACATCCATATTACGACCTAGGGCTCACTTTTGTTCTTTTCATATATCTAATTGAAGGAAAACAGGAAATGAGTGCCTTTTAAAGTTCTATTAGCAGCTAAACACTGACGTGGTGTAGTAATGCGATTATCTAAATTTAGAGTTAGGATTTTATTAACAGATAAATATTCAATATAAAACACAATACCAACTTTCCAAGATAATAATATTCATAATGTATTTCTTAATATGCCAAAATATATATATTTATATATTACTTTAAACTTCTAGAAGAAAAAAGAAAATTACGTTTATGTATAGTGACAACACCAAAGAAATACGCCCCGTGACTGGTCTTCTCAGCATTAGAGACAACTTTCAGAAATATTTATGAACTTTTAAATCTCAAGTTTCAACTTGACTTTAATGACCACAGAACTGCGCAATAGATTTATATTTAAGTCTTATACAGAAGCATATGGTAGCATACAGACGTACACACTTCATCAAGGGATTCTTAGTTTCATAAGAAATAGCTCCTTAGTAAGTTGTTCTCATCACTCGAGAATAGGTGGTGTGAAAACAATACACGTAGTTTGTTCTCATCACTCTAGAATAGGTGGTGTGAAAACAATACACGTAGTTTGTTGTCATTATTCGAGAATAGGTGGTGTGAAATCAATAGTTTGTTCTCGTCACTCGAGAATAAGTGGTGTGAAATCAATAGTTTGTTCTCGTCACTCGAGGATAAGTGGTGTGAAATCAATAGTTTATTCTAACCACTCGAGAATAGGTGGTGTGAAAACAATAGTTTATTCTCGTCACTCGAGAATAAGTGGTGTGAAATCAATAGTTTTTTCTCGTCACTCGAGAATAAGTGGTGTGAAATCAATAG
>NW_013674124.1:24470-29962 GCF_000517525.1 Limulus polyphemus
GTGAAATCAATAGTTTGTTCTCGTCACTCGAGAATAAGTGGTGTGAAATCAATAGTTTTTTCTCGTCACTCGAGAATAAGTGGTGTGAAATCAATAGTTTGTTCTCGTCACTCGAGAATAAGTGGTGTGAAATCAATAGTTTTTTCTCGTCACTCGAGAATAAGTGGTGTGAAATCAATAGTTTATTCTAACCACTCGAGAATAGGTGGTGTGAAAACAGTAGTTTGTTCTCGTCACTCGATGATAAGTGGTGTGAAAACAGTAGTTTGTTTTCGTCACTATAAAACATACTGAGGAGAGGTACTGAGAGTATTAGCTGTTTATCTTTTGTATGACTGAAATATCTGATCGATGACGGTTCTGTATCTTTCTGCTGAGGCTAATATCCAGTAATATCAGTAGTTTCTTTCTGTATATTTTCTGTTATACGTGACTGTTCTTCTCTCCCTGTATCTTTTCTATTAAATATGACTGTTATTTTTTTCTTCTCTCTCTGTGTATCATTTCTGTTAAACGTGACCATTCTTCTCTCTGTGTATCTTGTCTGTTAAATGTGACTGCTCTTCTCTCTCTCTGTCTGTTAAACGTGACTGTTCTTCTCGCTCTGTGTATCTTTTCTGTTAAATGTGACTGTTCTTTTCTCTCTCTCTGTATCTTTTCTGTTAAACGTGACCATTCTTCTCTCTGTATCTTTTCTGTTGAATGTGACTTTTTTCTCCCTCTCTGTATCTTTTTCTCTTAAACGTGACTGCCCTTCTCTCTGTGTATCTTTTCTCTTAAATGTGACTGTTCTTCTCTTTCTGTATCTTTTCTGTTAACTGTGATTGTTCTTCTCTCTGTATATTTTCTGTTAAACGTGACTGTTCTTCTCTCTCTCTCTGTCTTTTCTGCAAAATGTAACTTTTTTTCTTCTCTCTCTCTCTCTGTATGTTTTCTGCTAAGTGTGACTGTTCTTCTCTCTCTGTGTATCTTTTCTGCAAAATGTAACTTTTTTTCTCTCTCTCTCTCTGTATCTTTTCTGCTAAGTGTGACTGTTCTTCTCTCTCTCTGTATCTTTTCTGTTAAATGTGACTGTCCTTCTCTCTCTCTCTGTATCTTTTCTATTAAATGTGACTGTTCTCTGTATTTTTCTCTTTGTGAAATGTGATTATTATTCATTATATATATATTTCTCTTCTTGTGAAGTGTGACTGCTCTTCTTGTGAAATGTGACTGCTCTTCTCTCTCTGTATTTTTCTTCTTGTGGAATGTGACTATTCTCTTCTATCTACTATTCCAATCCCTGTGGAACGTGACATCAATTTAAAGTCAAGATAAATAATTCCATTTACATAAGACTCCCTTAAAATAATTTTTATTTTTTTTTATTTTTTGCTGCAGTTTCTCAAAGGAACCATAGGAAAACAACTAAACAGTTTAATTCTTTCGTAACGTTGATGTTTCGTTTTTTGAAGCTTCTTATATGAAATTAAATATTTATATAAAATGTTCTTTCCTCCGTACACGCGTGACTGCGTACACGTGCGCTTCTATTGATCAATCTCGTTGGAACTGCAAGATGGCTCTAGACATGTGACTTTGTAGCACGTGCTTAGCATGCATTATTTGTAATTATGCACGTGTTTCGTGCCTTCGATAATCCCATTTACTTCTCTACTTAAACCTCAAAGCTCTAGACATCGTTTCCATTCAACAGAAATTTCCGCCTGTTTCCTTTGACGTCATGTTTACGTCACGAGCTTTAATGCAAAATGCCATTCTGTATTGCACATAAATCGATCTTCTTCTCTGAGTTAACTGTTATAGCTTTAAAAGGAAAGCAAACCAATCTTCTGAGTTAACTGTTACAGCCTTAGAAGGAATGCACACCAATCTTCTGAGTTAACTGTCACAGCCTTAGAAGGAATGCAAACCAAATTTCTGAGTTAACTGTCACAGCCTTAGAAGGAATGGAAACCAATCTTCTGAGTTAACTGTCATAGTTTTAAAAGGAAAGCAAATCTATCTTCTGCGTTAACGTCACAGCCTTATAAGGAACGCAAACCAATCTTCTTCTGAGTTAACTGTCATAGTTTTAAAAGAAAAGCAAACCTATCTTCTGCGTTAACCGTCACAGCTTGCTCCATTCTTCATCATGTGATCGAGAGAACAGAAATTATTTCTCAAAATGTATATGTTTCATGCAATATTTTTGCGGTGTCAATTACTGTAGTAAAGAAAGAAACACCCGAAGTTGTATACAACATCAACCTGAAATTCCTAAAACATTATGGCTTTGAACATTTAATTTCATTTTCTGTTTTATTGATACAGTTTCATTTTGTTTATCCTTGTATCACAAGAGTTTCATGTACAGTTTTCTCGAGCAAGAATAATAAAGATGCAGAAATGAGTTAGTCATACGCTTATTCTCTTCTGTTGTCTTACTTGCTTTCACAAACACTGTCTTCATTTTCATTTAAAACTTGATCTGTTTGTCTAAGTGCTGTTGTTGATGGTGGCAGTTTCGTATTATGTCTATCAAAGCACTCTGTGTAAACCATAGTCTTGATGTTCTTTTATTTGGCGCGATTCTCCAGTTCGATGTACAGAAGACCAAGACTCGTGAATCGCAAACGCATTAATAGAACGAGAATATTGGTAGGAGTTCCAAGTAAGTGGTTCACACAGAATAGGTAGTAGTTTCAAGTAAGTGGTTCACACAGAATAGGTAGGAGTTTCAAGTAAGTGGTTCACAGAGAATAGGTAGTAGTTCCAAGTAAGTGGTTCACATAGAATAGGTAGTAGTTGCAGGTAAGTGGTTCACACAGAATAGGTAGTAGTTCCAGGTAAGTGGTTCACAGAGAATAGGTAGTAGTTCCAGGTAAGTGGTTCACAGAGAATAGGTAGGAGTTCCAGGTAAGTGGTTCACACAGAATAGGTAGGAGTTTCAAGTTAGTGGTTCACAGAGAATAGGTAGGAGTTCCAGGTAAGTGGTTCACACAGAATAGGTAGGAGTTCCAAGTAAGTGGTTCACACAGAATAGGTAGTAGTTCCAGGTAAGTGGTTCACACAGAATAGGTAGTAGTTCCAGGTAAGTGGTTCACAGAGAATAGGTAGTAGTTCCAGGTGAGTGGTTCACACAGAATAGGTAGTAGTTCCAGGTAAGTGGTTCACACAGAATAGGTAGGAGTTCCAAGTAAGTGGTTCACACAGAATAGGTATTAGTTCCAAGTAAGTGGTTCACACAGAATAGGTAGTAGTTCCAAGTAAGTGGTTCACAGAGAATAGGTAGTAGTTCCAGGTAAGTGGTTCACAGTTCGACGAGATCAAAAATCTGTGATGTTTTGTGTACTCAGAGTTTAAATATACTGTGTGAACCACTTACTTGGAACTCCTACCTATTCACTTCAGTTATAAATTACTGAAAACAATAATTATACTTTACTGATTGGATGCAAGAGGACGCTTTGTGCTATAATATTGTGTACTCTGTATCTTTTCTGTTAAATGTGACTGCTCTCTCTCTCTGGAACTATTCTTGCAGAGGTGGTGATATTCCTCTAGTTCTAACGCTAATAAGTAGTTGTGAAAGTCCTCTAGTTCTAACGCAAAGTAGTAGTGATATTCCACTAGTTCTAACGCCAAGTAGTAGTGAAAGTCCCCTAGTTCTAACGCAAAGTAGTAGTGATATTCCACTAGTTCTAACGCTAAGTAGTAGCAGTAATATTCGTCTAGTTCTAACGCTAAATAGTAGTAGTAGTAGTGATATTCCACTAGTTCTAACGCTAAGTAGTAGTGAAAGTCCTCTAGTTCTAACGCTAAGTAGTAGCAGTAATATTCGTCTAGTTCTAACGCTAAATAGTAGTAGTAGTGATATTCCACTAGTTCTAACGCTAAGTAGTAGCAGTAATATTCGTCTAGTTCTAACGCTAAATAGTAGTAGTAGTGATATTCCTCTAGTTTTAACGCCAATAAGTAGTGATATTCCTCTCGTTCTAACGTTAAGTAGTAGTAGTAGTGATATTTCTCTAGTTTTAACGCCAATAAGTAGTGGTATTCCTCTAGTTCTAACGCTAAGTAGTAGCAGTAATATTCCTCTAGTTCTAACGCTGAGTAGTAGTAGTAGTGATATTCCTCTAGTTTTAACGCCAATAAGTAGTGATATTCCTCTAGTTCTAACGTTAAGTAGTAGTAGTGATACTTCTCTAGTTTTAACGCCAATAAGTATTGATATTTCTCTAGTTTTAACGCCAATAAGTAGTGATATTTCTCTAGTTTTAACGCCAATAAGTAGTGATACTTCTCTAGTTTTAACGCCAATAAGTAGTGATACTTCTCTAGTTTTAACGCCAATAAGTAGTGATATTTCTCTAGTTCTAACGCTAATAAGGACTAGTAATAATTCTATATTTATCATGTTGATACACTACACTACAGATCTCAGGTTAATCAGAAGTTATACTCTTCCTTCAATTATGTGTGATTTGTAAAGTTTTAACCACCATCACCGTGATGTTCTGTTTAAACAAGTAACACATCTTTCATTGTAATTTGTAACGTTTTAACCACCATCACCGTGATGTTCTGTTTATACAAGTAACACATATATCATTGTAGTTTGTAACGTTTTAACCACCATCACCGTGATGTTCTGTTTAAACAAGTAACACATCTTTCATTGTAATTTGTAACGTTTTAACCACCATCACCGTGATGTTCTGTTTAAACAAGTAACACATCTTTCATTGTAATTTGTGACGTTTTAACCACCGTCACCGTGATGTTCTGTTTAAACAAGTAACACATCTTTCATTGTAATTTGTGACGTTTTAACCACCGTCACCGTGATGTTCTGTTTAAACAAGTAACACATCTTTCATTGTAACTTGGGACGTTTTAACCACCATCACCGTAATGTTCTGTTTAAACAAGTAACACATCTTTCATTGTAACTTGGGACGTTTTAACCACCATCACCGTAATGTTCTGTTTAAACAAGTAATACATCTTTCATTGTAATTTGTGACGTTTTAACCACCATCATCGAGTTTCTTAGCTATGTTTGAGGCCAGTTTTGTGGATGTTTATATTTTAGTATTCGCTACAGTTACAGGAACTTATCAAACTATTGTTCACTTGAGTTTTACCAAAGGTCCTGTCACAATGACGTCATCAATTTAAAACTGTTCAGTCAGGTTTTAGATCTGTCGTAATGTTTTTCAGAGAAACGGATATAGTTATATTTCGTGTCGGATATAGTTATGTCTCCTGTCGGATATATTTATGTTTCGTGTCAGATATAGTTATGTCTCGTGTCGGATATAGTTATGTCTCGTGTCAGATACAGTTATGTCTCGTGTCGGATATAGTTATGTCTCGTGTCGGTTATAGTTATGTTTCGTGTCGGATACGGTTATGTCTCGTGTCGGATATAGTTATGTTTCGTGTCGGGTATAGTTATGTTTCGTGTCGGATATAGTTATGTTTCGTGTCGGATATAGTTATGTCTC
>NW_013674125.1:0-2776 GCF_000517525.1 Limulus polyphemus
TTTACTAGGGATAATAATGCCTTCACCATGTCCCTTTCTCTTTACTAGGGATAATAATGACTTCACCATGTCCCTTTCTCTTTACTAGAGATAATAATTACTTCACCAAGTCCCTTTCTCTTTACTAGGGATAATAATTACTTCACCATGTCCCTTTCTCTTTACTAGGGATGATAATTGCTTCACTAAGTCCCTTTCTCTTTACTAAAGATAATAATTACTTCACCATGTCCCTTTCTCTTTACTAGAGATAATAATTACTTCACCATGTCCCTTTCTCTTTACTAGGAATAATAATTACTTCACCATGTCCCTTTTTCTTTACTAGGAATAATAATTACTTCACCATGTCCCTTTTTCTTTACTAGGAATAATAATGCCTTCACCATGTCCCTTTCTCTTTACTAGAGATGATAATTACTTCGCCATATCCCTTTCTCTTTACTAGAGATAATTCCCTTTTTCTTTACTAGGGATGATAATTACTTCACCGTGTCCCTTTCTCTTTACTAGGGATAATACTTACTTCACTAAGTCCCTTTCTTTTTACTAGGGATAATAATTACTTCACCATGTTCCTTTCTCTTTACTAGAGATAATAATTACTTCACCATGTCTCTTTCTCTTTATTAGAGATAATAATTACTTCACCAAGTCTCTTTCTCTTTACTAGAGATAATAATTACTTCACCATGTCTCTTTCTCTTTATTAGAGATAATAATTACTTCACCAAGTCCCTTTCTCTTTACCAGAGATAATAATTACTTCACCAAGTCCTTTTCACTTTATTAGAGATAATAATTACTTCACCAAGTCCCTTTCTCTTTACTAGAGATAATAATTACTTCACCAAGTCCCTTTCTATTTAAGAGAATAATGGCCTCACCATGTGTCTTGTTAGATAGTAGAGAGAATAATGGCCTCACCATATGTCTTGTAAGATAGCAGAGAGAATAATGGCCTCACCATGTGTCTTGTTAGATAGCAGAGAGAATAATGGCCTCACCATGTGTCTTGTAAGATAGCAGAGAGAATAATGGCCTCACCATGTCGTTTGTTAGATAGTAGAGAGAATAATGACCCAAGACACATGGTGATAAGATAGTAGAGAGAATAATGGCCTCACCATGTGTCTTGTAAGATAGCAGAGAGAATAATGATCTCACCATGTCTTTTGTAAGATAGCAGAGAGAATGATCTCACCATGTGTCTTGTTAGATAGTAGAGAGAATAATGTCCTCACCATGTGTCTTATTCTACAAAAGTGATAATGGTGGCATAAAGTAGTCTTTTTACATAGTATGTAGAGAAACTAAGCATGCAAAATTTGTTTTTAATAATGTTACGTCTCTGGTCGTTTGTTAATTTTCCGTAAAAATTCTTTCTGAAGAAACTTTAGCGATACAAGTCCTTTCATAAATAAAACTAGTTTATTCTTTCTCAATACAACTTTGCAATACACTTAATTTCCACAGTCACGCTATAACGTAAACAAACGCTATAATTCACAAAGAACGACTCACGTGCTCGACTCAATTGTCAGTCTCTATCTCAGTCTGTAGTTCAGTTACATTGTTGCCGTTACTTCTTGGCGGTCCTATATACAATAATACCGTACATCTAGTAAACACTCGAGCATTCACGAACCTTCGAGAATATGACGTGTTACTAGCGTCACGCTGTCTTAACAATAAATGTAAACTTCAGGATCTGTGTTCGTAGTTTAACACTACCTATGTATTTACATATATATATATATATATTTGGTGAATTAATCAGTGGCACTTGTAGGGTAAGACAGTTAGAGAACTTTCTTATGTATTCTTTTTCGAATACATTTTCGTGTTCTTTCCTGTATATAAAATAATTCACTAAATAAAATTACATATTTTATAAACTCTTCGGATCGTGAGAAGCAGCGATCAAGTGTACGTTTTGAAAGCATAAATACAGACTCGTCTTTCAGCAAAATCGTATAAAACTAAAGACATGGCGTACTTGTTGGATGTGACGAGCTAAACTTAAATTTGGATTTAATGCTCTGGTTGCTTGTTTTGATGAATGACCTTATTTTACTTTGATTTTTATCATGTCTGGAAGGTCAGTAGAATCAGAGAAATAAAACATTTGATAAGACTTAGGTAATCCCTTCACGCTGTGACAACATTCTTAGACAGTAGCTGTCTGTCACTGGCCAGAAGATCCCCCACTTCTAGATCACAACGATCTTGTATCAGTCACCTAGTCGAATAAAGGGCTGCCTCAGCTTGCCCATAACGTTCTCACTTTCCCAGGTAGGTCAATAGCAAGGCTATGGACATACAATACTAAAATCCAGGTTCGATTCTCTGCGGTGAGTGGCAAAAATCCACCCATACTACATATCTAATCATCATTAGTTCCCATTTTCTAATTTTCAGATTTAAGATACGGCACAGAATGAGAGTAACTAAGGCAACTTAGAGGATATTTTTCTAGTTTTCCATGAAAAAAGTTCTCAGGTATAAATGTTTGTTTGTTTGTAATTAAGCACAAAGCTACACAAAGGGTTTTTTTTTTCTGTGCTTATCACGAGTATTGAAATTTTCCGATAAGCCACTTGAAGCCTATTTTAAAAGAAGGCCTCTTGCACTGTTATCAAAACAGATTTAAAACTATTAGTTAACGATTGGCTTTTATAAATAATATTTATTGGCCAGTTAGTCAATTTTTTCTTACGTTTCATTTTTAAGACACAAGTCTCACATTTAAACCAGGGGCCCCCCCAGTGGCACA
>NW_013674125.1:3436-8884 GCF_000517525.1 Limulus polyphemus
TGTGCCACTGGGGGGGCCCCTGGTTTAAATGTGAGACTTGTGTCTTAAAAATGAAACGTAAGAAAAAATTGACTAACTGGCCAATAAATATTATTTATAAAAGCCAATCATTAACTAATAGTTTTAAATCTGTTTTGATAACAGTGCAAGAGGCCTTCTTTTAAAATAGGCTTCAAGTGGCTTATCGGAAAATTTCAATACTCGTGATAAGCACAGAAAAAAAAACCCTTTGTGTAGCTTTGTGCTTAACATCAACAAACAATATTGTAAAATATTATGAAGTAATAAGTGTTTCATAACGTTGCCTGACATGTTTCATAATGTTGCCTGACACAGTTATATTACAATGAGTTATACAAATATTATTAGAAATGCATGTAAATCCCCTAAACACTTGAAAAACAGTTTGAAAATATTCCGTTTAATTTATATATTAATATATCAAAGTACTCCATTATCGGGTTGTTATTGTTATTTTTCTGCGTAGTGGGAAAAGTATGCAACCTGTGTTATCTTATCTTCCACCTGTTTATCAATAGAACTTTGTACAGTTTGCTGTTGGTTTCCGTTGAGATTTAACTTTTACTCGTGGCTCTCCAACTGCAGCTCTTGGTTGTATATTGCTAACGTTATATCGGTCAGTACTGTAAATGTGTTAGAAGAAAAAGGTGGTCAATAATTGTTATTCACGTGCATAGAAGAAAAAATGTTATGTGAGTTACTAAGTGTGACGTCGAGATAATGTGTGAAGATTTCGTCGTAATAACGGAGAGATTCTGCATACAGTGATGTAGCAAGTGGTACAGCATTTCTATTAAACGAGGAACGTTAGGGTTTCATACAGTCTATCTGAACTGTGATCTAGTTTTGATTGGTTTAATGTTTTACAAGTTCTCGTGTGTCACATGGCTTTTGTGTTAGAAGAGCTAACATTTCGAATTACGTGGCAGACTGGTTTTTTTTAAATCACAATTAAACCTGAAAATACCGAGTCAGCAGATTTACCTTTCTCTGCAATAAGCTGGAATCTTTTTCCCCTGAATTAACCTAACTTCGTATATAACCATCATAATAAGAGTGGTATTGCAAGAGGACTCACTAAAGTAAGTCAAATTATTCAAGTTCAAATTTTGTGTTTTTACCATGTCAGATCTTCTCCGGTGACTGTAGAGAACTACGGAGATTTTATTGCCATGGTTACCAGGTCGCTGTGTCTAATTAATTGTTTTATTTCAACTATATAACTTATAATACTTGTTAGGATTTTAAGTTTTGAAAGCTTTTTGTATTTTACAGCATAAATAATAAAAACTTAGATCGAATGATTTATTGGCCAGTAACCAGCCTTTATGTAATATTATTTTATGACACTTTGACGTCATTAGGGAGAGCCTTTAAGTAGTCTTATTTGATGACATTTGTTAGATATACAAGACTGTTTAGTGTAAGCATTATTATTTAGTTTATTTTGTGACTTAATATTTAATGACTGTTTAGTTTTAGTGATAGGAGTGTTGAAGGTTGATTGTTTTAAAAGCGTTAGTTGTGACACATTTCGTTATGTAACTCGTACGAGTCGTACGTTGTCTATGAAACTGATTGTTGTACTAAGTTTTAGTAATATTGTTGGCGTCATCTTACTCGAACCTTTGGTATTTTTCTCGCCAAGTGAGTATTGTTACATCATAGCGTCTCTTAAGTTGTAGAAAATTCAGGGCCTCAGTTGGGCAAGACCTATATATAGGTGACTGAGCGAGAGTGAAGTCAACTATAGGTTCAGTCAGAAAAAAGTTAGAAAACGTGAAGTTAGCTGGAGTGTGAGTGATTAGCCATAACGGGCAATATTCTAAAGTGAGTTTCACAGTTTAATAGAGACAAAGAGAATAATTTGTCTTGTCAAAGGGTGTTCTAAAGTAATTGAACCCATCTGCGTGGACTTTAACGAAAAGTAGACAATTACTTAAAGTTCAAGATACAACTGTGGTAACCCTTTAAGGGCTAATGGAAGTGAATTATTCACTTATAACATTGTGATAAGAGAAGTGAAAAATAATTTGTATTGTCAATTGGATTCTAACGTAATTGAATCAGCCTATGTGGATTCTGACAGGAAAATAGATCTATTTATAGTTTTAGATAAAACTGTGATTTCCTATAGTGTAAAGAATTTTCTTTTATACATACGTTTGACTTGTTTTGAATATATATTATTTTAAAACAAGTGGATTGTGTGCTCCGTTTATTGTCCAAATTTATCGCCAACAAGTCACAGACACCTGCTGTAGAAGAATCCAATCCCAACCTACATACTTAAAATCCCTGACATGTAATCTTATTTGATGACATTTGGAGTGACGTCATTAGGGTGTGCCTTTATGTACATTTGTGTGAGTTCTTTAGATAGTTGTATGCTGTATTTTTTGTGGCTTTTGATCAACAACTGTGTGCTTACTGTGGGGTACTCGTTTATGCAAGTACAATAGCCGTGCATTTTTATGACTGTTCTATGTATCTGTTACGTGATGTCTACTGAAGATATCTACCTTTGTATGACTGATTATGTTTACCTATCTCTACCAGAGTTAATGTATGTTTAAAATATTTTTTCGTTCCTTTATAGTATTATTTTCACTCCTGTTGTGTGGTTCATAATAAACGCATGTATTTACAAGATGAGTCCTGTTGAAAGCATTTTTATGTAACTCCTGTTTCTTGTTGATTGTTTTTCTTTGTAATACCTGTCTGATGGTTTTTGTTTAACTCCTGTTTCTTGTTGATTGTTTTTCTTTGTAATACCTGTCTGATGGTTTATATGTAACTCCTGTTTCTTGTTGATTGTTTTTCTTTGTAATACCTGTCTGATGGTTTTTATGTAACTCCTGTTTCTTGTTGACTGTTTTTCTTTGTAATCCCTGTCTGATAGTTTTTGTTTAACTCCTGTTTCTTGTTGATTATTTTTCTTTGTAATCCCTGTCTGATGGTTTATATGTAACTCCTGTTTCTTGTTGATTGTTTTTCTTTGTAATACCTGTCTGATGGTTTATATGTAACTCCTGTTTCTTGTTGATTGTTTTTCTTTGTAATACCTGTCTGATGGTTTTTTATCTAGCTTTTTTTATTAAAATGTTATTGTTTGTCTGCTGTATCTGTGATAACAATGCATAATAATGACGATATTGTATTACACGTCCCTTGGCAACTCAGACAAGGTGCCTATATTATATAACACATCCCTTGGCAACGCATGTAAGGTGCCTAAGTTTTACTTCACGTCCCTTTCCAACCTATATAAGGTTTCTTTATTACTTTATCTACAAAAAAGTAGTAGTATTTTAAAATAAGTTTGTTTTTCATGTTCAACTTGTTTTATTAAGCTTGAATTTTATTACGCTACAGGTCTCATCAACAGACACCATTTTATTGACTGTGGAAGTCTACAACGATATTCTTCGCTTTGGAATTATTTTTACGATGGTAAATAGTTCTCTGAATCAAAGTTTTCAATCGCATTAGGGCGAAATCTTCTATTCGGTGGACAATGCCCAAGAGCTCAGACGACGATCATGGTTGTGATTGTGATGAACATAATTACGAATCATTCATTGTGCTTAAAATTTGAACAGATGAAAGTGATGAAACTTGTTATCATATACTGTGTTTTAGCTCGTGTATAAAATATTAATAACACCAGTTTATCGGGAAAATATCGTTCTTATTTCTCTGAAATAACCGTAACAGCAATTTATCAAACTAGAAGCCAACACGAAGCTATTTCTATCCAAACATGATAAAGTCGGTACAGAAAATTATCTGTTTGTGTTTGATTATCGAACTGGTGCTTCTACATTTCACCACGACAGGCTCAAGAGAAGATACAGTACCGAACAGAGAAATAAGTAAAGTTTCTTATGTTTAATTCAAAAAACAGTGATGTTATTTTTTATTGGAAGAAAGATGACATAGATATATATATATGTAAACGTTTAAACTTTAATCAGTGTAGGAGTAACGATTTAGAAATTACTAGCATGTTTTTTTAATAACAGTTTCCAGAAACTAATATGTAGAAATGTAAGTAAAATATGCTATAATTCGTTACTAGACAAACATTTGCGTTAACTTAGTATCTTTATTGCAACAGTACATCGTTAAGTAAAATATTGTTACGTCTCCGTTTGTTAATTAACTTTCCGTAACTTCGTTCCGACGAAACCTTAGCGACACAAGTTCTTTACTTAATAAAACTGGTTTATTCTTTCCGAATACAACTTTACCGATACACTCAACTTCAACAATCGCGCTAAACAAACGCTGTAACGTCTCTCGTGCTCTCTCACTGCAGTTCAATTACTCACTGTCTATACACACATTACATTACCCCTCGTCACATTGTCACCCTCTTTTATATACCAGCCTACCCTATCTAGTAAATACTAGAGCATTCGCCAAAGTACAGGATAGTTCTAGAAACGTGGCGTCACTGTAGTCATGTGACTCGCTGACGCAACAATATGTTTAGATTAATATATGGGAATTCTAATCGCAGACACCGAAATCTATAAATATACATGTTCTAGGCTTATATTCGATAAAAGAGATAAATTAACACTGTAAGTTGTAACTTCTATACGTTATTTGCTCTAGTTTAATTAGTGTTAAGTACGGTAAAGTTTAGCCCTGGAAATAATGTTATTCTACGACTCAACGTGAAATCTTTTCGAAAACTTGATCCGATTTTAATTTTAATTATTTACATCCCGTTTTGTTCACTTAAACAAATATATGCTGTATAATTCATTTTGAAAGTTTTCTCATCTTGCTAGTTTACTTATTTAGGAGTCAACTTGAAAGAAAACATTATTGTAAAGTGTTCTAAATTACAAACAGCGTCAGAGTTTACATAATCTACTAGTTCTTTACGAGTGTCAATATTAGAAAATCTGTCAACAACGAAAAAAAATTGTATTTAAACTTAGTAAAAAAAAACAACAATAATTTAAACTGACGAAGTTATGATGGAAATTTGTGTAATTTTTCCATTACATATCGTTCACTTATGGTGTAGTCATTTTGTTATTAATGAGGTAAATAATGCCTTTACATTATATTAAAAATAATAAGGTAAGAAAAAACTACAAAAAGCCAGAAATGGGCGAATCATGACTCGCTGTCCGATTTTTTGCAGTTCACATTAAAACTCAATTGATAATAATTATATTACATAAAAACTAGAAACAAAAGTTAACAAAATAATTTAAAAAGCAACAATCATACATTTTTGTATATTTAAAAATTATATTATAATTTTGTAATGTGAAGACAAGTAATAACCAATAATTGTTTTTGATATTCATGGAGAATAACCTATAAATATTGTTACGTCTCCGTTCGTTAGTTAATTTTCCGTAACTTTAGCGACACAAGTCCTTTCTTAAATAAAACTGGTTT
>NW_013674125.1:9163-12340 GCF_000517525.1 Limulus polyphemus
ACTACATACACACATTGTCCCGTCACGTTGTGACCATCTTATATATACCAGTCTACCCCCAATCTAGTAATTTCCCGACAATTCACGAAGGTTCGAGAAGGAAGTGGCGTGATACTAGTCACGTGACCTCGCTGACGCAACAATATATTATGTTGTAAGTTTAAAAACAACATTTTTAAAACTTTCTTTCTCTATCAAAATTTATGCGTGCTGCCAAGGGGTTGCGACAATAAATTTCATCTTAGCGGCGTTGCGAGCGATGATACCTAGAGCCGTAAATAAATAGTGTTTGACCAACTAAACAATAAGTGCCATGTTGTTACCCATTGTGAGCAGGATCTCAAGAGTATGTGTAAACCATATATGTATGGTATAAGCTATCTGCATGAAATGGCTTTGTTTGCCTTAGACATCAGTTCATTTCTGAAACGGTCTCATATCCTTTCTCCCAAACCTATCTCGATCTTGGACTGCCCTCTTAGCATTGCTAAACGTTTTCCCTTTCTTTTTTTTTTGTTTGCCAAAATGTTTTTCCCTAACAGCGCAACAGTCTTTTATATCTCATCAGTTTCGCGCCATTTCGGAACATATGTTGATCACGTGACTACCTTCCACCAATCATACTGCGCCATCTGTTCTAGCGCAGTTAGCTCCCTCTACTATTCTAGAACAATCCTCACTATCGAGAATTGGCAGGTACAAACCAGAAACACCGGAATATCTGTGAGAAGGAAAATTGAGAAGAGGAAAGTACCTATTGGAAATACATTTTCAGTGTAAGAAAATGTTAACTTCCGAAACAGTACAACCTTCACTCACTAGACTCCCATATTGGAAAGGTGGAGGAGACCAGTGAAGGTGTATCAATATCCAATCAAGCAGAAAGTTACCACACAGAAAGAACGGGTGCACAAGAATATGTAAAGGAAAGCACACCTGTGGGATATAGCACTACTTCTGGAACATGTATGCTCTTTGTCCAGTAATTAGCACCAATGTATTCAGAAAAGCTATATACAGCACCAAATCAGTGGAAAAATACAGTATAACCATGACTTGAAACAGCCAGGCATTGACAAATAAACATGGATTAGAGTATGCCAAGTGTGGTCCACCCAGGCAAAACATCCAGTGAAAATGTCTTGTATAAGATATTGTGATCAACTAGTGCAGTCCTCCAAGGCAAAAACATCCAGGGGAAGCGGCCCCTTGGATACATGATTGTGAGGGTTATCATAAACAGCTTGTTGTGTCTATACTTTGTCCACATATGTAGCACCGAACATAGTGATAGTGAGCTATAGTAAGATGGCAGAGAAAATTACATAAATATGGCTTAATGACCATGAATTGTATATGAATAGCCCAAATGCAGTTTTCCTGGGCAAAAAAAAAAAAAACATTCATGGAAAGTGTCTTGGGTTATGTTGGATTATGCCAAGTGTGGTCCATCCAGGCAAAAAAAAATATCGGTCGGCATTCTAGTGTGTAGACCTGTGTTTTACCTCACTTTCCATGTGACTACAAAATTTTGATTGTGCTTGATCACAAATTTATACCAGTTTCGACTTGTTGTGTTTGATTTCCATTGTTTCTACTCGTTTGTTTCAGAAATATTTCTGAATTTTAAGTTGTTCATATGAATCCGAGATTTAATATGGCGGATAATGAAATTCCCGTGACAATGGTTCTGACACGAATCCCCAACCTCAGGGTTGACGATGTCTACTGGAGAAGTATAGACTTTAGTTCATGAGGAGTTCATGTCTTACGTTCAATTTCCTCTTTTCAAGTTACGATTTTTTTAGAGGAAGGATATAACTACTGAGTGGAAATTCCTTTCTACTGCTCTTTCCACCTTATACCGTACCTCCATGTAATCTCTTGGGTTAAATAGTTTTCTTTTTCTGTGGTAAATATTTCAACTTGTATTCCTCACTTCCAGTAGGTATGTTCATGTTTAGCAAGTTTATGTGAGCTTGTGGGGACTGACCTCATTTCCGGACGCAATAATTTAGGTCTTTCATGTCTTCTCTGCTCAGTATTTGGTGAGTTAGATGTTTTCTAATTGTTTTACTACCTAAGTTACTTTTGTTTAAACTTGTGTTTGTTGTTTGTTTGTAATTAAGCACAAAGCTACACAATGGGCTACCTGTGCTCTGCCCATCACGGGTATCGAAACCCGGTTTCTAGCGTTGTGAGTTCGCAAATTTGTGTTTAGAGTTTGATTATTACGTTGTTTTTAATTAATTTGCGGTATATGTACCGGTTTGCATGATAGTTACTGTTTGGGTAATTGTAACTTTGACCGATTTCATGGGTGTGTTGGTTCGTTATTTATACTTCCTTTCACTTATTATGTTAGTTTGTTTGTAAGTTCCTTTTTCTTTACTGCATTGGGGATTAGATTTGAGTCAAATTTTGTTATTATTAAGTGGGTGCATTTTCATTCTCATTTTCCTCAGGGGAGGTTTTATATTCGTGTTTTTTATTTTGTTGATTTTTTGAGTGGACTTATAAGTTCAATATTTAGGTGTATTTTACCTTCTAACTTCCTTTAGTGATTTTGTATTCTAGCTGTTGCTTATTATTTTATGTTTTAGGTCGAATTTCATAGTTTTGCAAGTTCATTATATTTATGTACTTTAAATACTCTATAAATTTGCAGATTTTTTTTTAGTTTGTTAGTAATGAGTAATTTCTCTAAGTATGTTTAATTTATGTGCCATTTTAGCTATACTTCCCGACAGTTGCGTGGGTTATATGAGTTTTGTCTGAAGGTTTCTTCTGCCTTCAGTTCTGCTTCCCCCTATCCACTTTCCAGGTCTCCTTCCCCTCCTCCTGAGGACCATACTTCAAAAAAGTCATTTTGCCTCGTCTGTTCAAGACATACTACACAAATGGGTTGTAAAATGAGTGGTACCCACTTAATCAGGACCTTAATCTATTTGCTGGACTCGAAAAACGGGAGACCCATCATAGACCTGTCCCAGTTTATCTCTTATATGGAGTCACCTCGCTTCTCCATGGAGTTCTTTCACTTTGGTGTTTTTCTTTCTCGGGACTCTGGATGATCAAATCATCATGATGGATGCCTATCTTTATGTTCCAACTGCTCCAGTGTCATGTCGTTTCTTGGGGCACAGCTGTTTGATCCTTCTTCAGCTCTGTGTGTTT
>NW_013674125.1:12350-14645 GCF_000517525.1 Limulus polyphemus
CTGCTCCAGTGTCATGTCGTTTTCTTTGGCACAGCTGTTTGATCCTTCTTCAGCTCTGTGTGTTTTGTCGAGTGGTACACTCCTTTACCCCCCCCCCCCACTTTTCACTGGCTCCTGCTTGCCTCTTCCCATACCCGATTAGTCAATCACGCCTGCTTACTTCCTTGGGAAGCTAATCTATTAGGGTTTACTGATCCATTTGGAGTTTATTTGATTCGATTAAATTGCAATCTAATTAATATCACAAACTAACTGACTCATATCTAATTTTCCTCTATGACAGAAACCTCTAAATTTGAGGGACAACAAAAATCTGAGTATTAAGAAAATGTAGCATCCTTACAAGATTCTAGTTTTCACATTACAGAAACAAAACATACAAATATAATGATAAATGTGTCTTTTTTATTTGGACCACATTATTTTACATAAAAGTTGACAAATTTATTTCTTCCAATAGTGAATTGCGATGATATCAATAAAAACAGTTATATATGTGTATACATAATGAACACTATAGCATAGTTTTAAGTATGAAACAGAAGCAGTTAGACGATTACAGAATTGTTTAATGAACAGCTAACATACTGCAAATGTACAAAGTGCAGTCATTTTCCATGCCAGCCACAAAAAGAGTATTTTAAACATGAAAGTAGTTCAAACAAAATGTAAAATATGATGTACCTAATGGATGACCTTCTTGGCAAATACATAGTGTGACAATATTTACATCTAAAAAATGATAAAAAAATCAACATTACACAAATATATGAAGAAAGATTTTGGTAAGCAAACTTTGTTTTCTGAGTGATTTTCTTTGTTCCTTTACAGATTCTAAGCATGTTGAGCACAAATTCTTCCTTTTTTCACTTTGGCGGTGTAGTAACTGCCTAAGTTGTACGGGCTGCTTTACTCTGCTTGGCTAAGTACTGGGCTGGAAGACAACTCCTCAATGGTTGAATTGACTGGATCCTCGTATGTAGCTTCATCTTGCAGAGATACTGTTAGTTGAGGTAAAAATTATGCTAAGAAGCTCCAGTCATCCTCCAAGTAATTACCTTCTGATGGTTGCTTCAGAAATTGAGGAACTGTAATGATCTTCAGCACCTGGCGAAATTCTAAAGCTGTTGGAACTGAGTTTTTCATTCAGATGGAGCCAAATAGGTTCTCCAGACAATATTGTATGAATTATGCAGTTAAGATGTACTTGTGACCCTCTGCTGGAAGGTAAGCTTGTAGGTCCATGATTGAAGTTGTGGACAGGACAATACCATCTAGACAGGCTTTCACTGTCATTTATTTCCAATCAATGTGTTTGAAAACACTGAAATAGTTGATTCGAGATGTGAAATAGCTTTCTCATGTGCTCTTGATTGAACTTGCTCAGAGCCATGATGTGATGTCCACCTGACATTAAGACAAACCTTTAGTTCACAAATTCGATGAACCATGCAGTTGTGAGATATACTGGGTCGAATCCTGGGTCTACCAAAAACTTACAGATTGACTAAAGAAGTTGACTGCACTCGGCACTCATTTCATCAAAATGAGAAGCTTTGTAAGCTTGGGGGCAAGTTTCAGGTCTTTACCCTCTTGAAAATCTATTAAGGCCTTATAAATGGTCCAGACTTACCTCTTCACAATTTGATTGCCCAAGGTGATCACTTTTCTATTCACAACAGATGTCTTCAAGTTTTTCACAACATGGGGCACATAGCGATGAATTGTAGATGTTTCCCATTCACAAAGAGATTTCGTATCTTCTTAATAATCCTACTGTATTTTGAGCAAATCACCCTGAAGCTTTGCCAAAAAGCGTGATTTGCACTGCTTCAGTCAGATGTGATGTAGTTGACATAAAGCCCAATCCCATGTGCTTGCTCGATGATTTTAAGGATAACTTGAGAGATGTTCCAACAACAGAGTTATCAGTAAAGTGGTATGCCACTGTCTGTTTTCATCGTGTTGTCATCCCTCCTAGCATAACCACAAGAACATGGGTCACTTCATCTCTATGACCTGGCAAGGTGACATTTCCTTGCAGAAAGTGAGGTCTTGTTCTATTGTAGACTTGCCTGGAATGACATCTTGTCAAGAGTTTGACAGCATTTTTTCTGTAATTTTTATCGACATTAAACGCCTCATCAATAATACTGTTGCGTCATCGAGATCATGTGATTCTCACGCTCGCTACTTTCTAGAATTATCCTGTACTTTGGCGAATGTTCTAGTTCTTACTAGATATAGGGTAGGCGGGTATATATAAGAGGGGACAACGTGACGCGGTATGGTAAT
>NW_013674125.1:14910-15676 GCF_000517525.1 Limulus polyphemus
CTTGTGTCGTTAAAATTTCGTCGGAACGAAGTTACGGAAAAATCAATTAACAAACGGAGACGTAACAATACCTAGTTTCATAAAAATGACTTCAAGCTTCCTCCTCAGTGATCTCATTGATGGTAGGGATGGATTTTGAGAGAAGAATAACTCATAAACTGCTGCCCCACAGGTGAAACGTAAGAGAAGGCCTTACTTTACAGTCTCATTTTACCATTTCATGCTGCAAGTGGTCACATAACTCAGCTTTTGGAGTAGATTAGGATTAAAGACTTTTGTTTTATTTCCTTCTTGAGTCTTTTTTGTCTAAAAAGCTTTCTCTTCTGTCTCTGCTCCCTGGCCAGTATTTTATGCAGTTGTTTGATGCTGATTTGCAATGAAATCATTTCATTTTTGCTTACACGTTCCCAACAGCACTTGTTGAATCATGCAACAAAGTGGTAGCAGCATGTAAGTCAGAATACCTGGCTTGATCTTTGACATCAAGAAGATACTGGTCTACACTCTGACTACCTTCGCCTAATATAAAATGAAATAGTAAAGAAAAATGGTTATAAACATACATAGTAATGCGTTGGTAGAATTACTTTTCAAATTAATTTGTTAACTTACATTGCTATCCTTGTATTCGTTTTTATATTTTGATATGTTGATTAATTGTATGCCAACTTTTCCCTCCATCAAAGAATGCTTTAGCTAGATGAAACAACAGAATCAGAGGAAATAAGGAGTTACTTTCCCTCATGTTTCAGATATGACTTCTGAC
>NW_013674125.1:15686-28372 GCF_000517525.1 Limulus polyphemus
TTCTGTATTTTAATTACCGTATTGGTCATATCTAACTGTCAGTGGAAACTCTCTTTGTAAAGGGGGAGGGGTGATACCTCACAACTTTACATCCACCATAATTAGAGGAACCTTTTGGTTGTGAGCAATCTTCATCTTCAGATGAACTATTATAGTAGAAATGTTAAAGCAATATGCTATTGCCCGGATTGTCTGGCTTCGACATCTCTTATGAGCAGTGGCGGAACAAGCAGTTCAGGTGCCACAGGGCAAAGAAATGATCAGGGGTCCTTTTTTCAGAAGATAAGACCAGGCCAGGCGTCTCGGGCCACGGGCATTGCTTTAGTTCCGCCTTCGTTTACAAGGTGTACAGCGCTTTACTATCTGGGTATAAGTGAAGGCAAACTGTGTTGGCAATGCATTTGGTTTGAGCTTCTTGGTGTTATCAACTTTTCCAGTTTCATATTGGGCCTCATCAAAATGGTCCTATCGGGAATCAAATCTTTACATAAATTTCAAATGAAGATCTGAAATAAATAAAGAAGTACAGTATCGAATTTAGAATAAAAACATATAAAAATAAATTATAACGAATAAAAAGCTAGACCTACTCACCGAAAAACAAAAAGAAGAGTTTTCGTTTGTTTTCCTCTTTTCACGAGGAACCTTTATTTCCTATTTCTGTCTGCTTTCTGAAACTCAAAGGAAACTCTGCATCATCTTTTCACAGCCAGATCGGTTTGAACTGTGTGGTATATTTTCAACTGGAATTACAAGTATTGCAAGTCAGAAGTGCTTATGCCATGGCGTTCAATAAACTGGGTAACAACATGGCGCCTTGCTGTCACGTGAGCGCTTTCCACCCAACCATACTCTTAGTCTTACTCTATTGAAACCAGGTTAGGCAAACTATATTTACGGCTATAAAGCATAATGATACCGAGTTTCTTTCAATATCTACCAAGTTTCAAGCATTGTACTTGTAGTTTATTGTTCCTCGTTGTAGCAACATGGACCTTGCAAAAGCTGAAAGTAAAAGAAGAGTTAAAGAAAAGACGGGTGCAGCCGTCTGGCAGAAAGAAAGAGTTAGTTAAAAGTAAAAGGTAAAAGTAAGTAATCTTTACCATTGTTTTCTTAGGCCTTATTTAATACTAGGCCTATAGGCTAGAGGCCTAAAAACGTAGACGTACAGCCAAAAGTTAAAAGCACTTTAACTTAAGCATTAAAAGTAAACAGAACCATACAATATTAAATAATAAACTAAATAATTAATATTTCATATCCAGTATAATAAATCGTAATATAAAGGCAAAATTACTAATATTAGTAATACAGTGTTGGTGTATTTCAAGTTATAGTTATACGTGAGCCTCCCAGTGGCATAGCGGTATGTCTGCGGACTTACAACCCTAGAAACCGGGTGTCGATACCCGTGGTGGGCAGAGCACAGATAGCCCATTGTGTAGCTTTGTGCTTAACTTCAAACAAACAAACAATAAATTATTATAATATTAATGCACCTTTGCAGTTTTGGATACTGAAAGTTAGAGTAGCCAAAGATAACCACACATAAGACCTGCTTTCTTTCAAGATTTTATATGCCTGTCAGCCCAATGATTTTGTCATTATGCACCTCTTTGCAAGGAATTTTTGGTCTTTCAAAACAATTTCAAATATAATCCTGTTTTTCTTTTTAAAAAAAGTAAGAATATTTACTTTAACATAGTATGGAACAAAAAGTCATCAACATTAAACCCCTTGTCTGTCACCATTTATCCCCAGGGTCACATGTTTGGGGCATACAAGAACAATCAACAATTTGTCTGTTAGTTGTTGATCCTCCAAATGCTTGTGGTGCATAGTAAATCAAACCCCCTGGTGTGTCTCCTGCCATGATGTTACTTCGTGGTACTTCTGTTCGTGTATGTAGAGAAAGTGGCTTGTTGAGTTCCACAGGCTGTCTGAGCTTCATGACTGTACACTTAAAGTCATAATGATAATAGTTTAACTCATGTGCAGTGAGTGGAAGGGTATCCACTACTAGAGTTAACTTCTTTTAACATTCTAGGCATGTATAAAAATGTATGACATCATCATCAAATTACCTTGTGATGTACAACTGTTTTGAGTTTGCCTTAGTTTGCATGACAGTGTTTGTATAATCAGTATATTAATCAAAACATGGTACAATTTATATCTAGAAAATTTTAAATAGTACATACACATAAGGGGGAGAAAGGTTGATTCCTATTGGCATATTTACCCCATGATAATGACTCAACAATTGATTGCATTATCTGTTATCATATCATATGCCCCCCTCCCCCAGTGGCACAGCGGTATGTCTGTTGACTTACAAGGCTAGAAACCGTATTTCATTACTCATGGTGGGCAGAACACAGATAGTCCTTTGTGGAGCTTTGTACTGATCATCAGACAAACAAATCATATCATAATCATTGGTATTTAACCATGATTTAAACTCACATTCAGCATTTTCAGCGGTCACCTGCTCGCAGCTAACATCAATCCAAGCTCTGCAGCTCCCCTCTTCTCCAACCCATCTCTTTTTTGGGTCTGAATGGCTTGACCATTCTGTAGTGATCCATTCTCTATGGATTTCTTGTGGTTATGTTTAGGAAAAACAAGTATATGGGATACTACATTGTCTTTTAAGTGCCATTTCCCTGGTTTTCCACCTTTAACAAATTTATGCATAATGTATATTATATAAAATGTATGTAATGAAACCCACTATTAAACTTGACACTTGTATTGTTTCAATTTGTTTTGTTAAGAACATTTTACAGGATATCTCATTTGGAATGTAGAAGTTTTAGTGGAATAAGTGCAAGCTTTTGTGAATTAATTGATTATTCTAATAATAAACACTTGGATAGTTTACTTCAATAGTTAGATGATTTGTCATCTAACTGACCATAGTAGGTGTGTGCAGAAAGCCCAGGTCTCCACAGGCTCTTCTTGTCGAATTACCACTATCCACCCTCTCGGCAACTTGTGGTTACTGAAGGGAAATCTGTCTTCCTTGCTTCATGAAACCAGGCGTGGAGTACTGAAGCATTGTTGATAAAATCTGTGTGCTGGTGACACTATTACACGTGTAGTCAGCCATACACATTAGTAAACTTCAAGTTTCATCTCTCACAGCTAGATCTAGTGGGAAATGGGGTGAGTGCCAACCTCATTACAGAAGTGGTGAGCATTTCCTGGCAGTTATTTTGATTTAAAAATAATTAGCTCCTAAGAAATAATTACTAATCAAGAGTGCTCGAAGATTAAACAATCCTCCTTCACCCTGCTCGTGGCATAAGGTTACATTTCAATTAGTGGTCAGTGGAGTAATGAGCCGTATGGGCGAAGGATAATTAATTAATTAATTTAAAAAAAATACATATATATATATTGGATGGTCGTATGACGGAGAGGCAAGTAGGCAGTAGTGGAGGCAAGTCCAAGGCGAAGCAAAGGCCAGTTGATCTTTGAAGAAGGAGCAAGTCGTCAGCCAATTTTGACAAGTTATTGAAACAAAATGAAGCAAACGGGCCTTAACAGGGTCTGGCGAGGATCAGTGGATCAAGGTGCCAAGGCTGGGATCTATGGATCCGATGCCTGAGAATTAGATGTGGGGGAAACGGGTAGGATTGTAAAATGTTTATATTGAGCATGTGGTTCTTGAGAACCTCCCTAAATCAAGACCATAGTTCTGACTTTCTCGTCTAGCCACTGATTTCTATGATGAACTGGACTGAGCACTGACCCTATAAAGTGGTCATTCTGTATTTACCATAAAAATGCCAATGAACATGCATGGAATTGTAACAATAAACCCAAAACTGGTCCTGTGATATTTTACTTGTTTTTTTTTCCTCCGTAAATAATATGAATTGATTTGCTACTACCAATATATAACACTGTTAGATATAGTAACTTAAGGCCTAATGGCAATAACATTACTTAAGTGAGGCTAATTTTAACTTTTGAGAGCATGTGATTTCGTTTTTAAGCTCATTTTTCTTTTAGTTTTATCATTAATGGAGATTGTCAGCTTAATTGATTTCATGCATTTTCAAATTTGATACAGCCCTCTATGGAGACAACTCGATCTGTTGAAAAAATGGGTTGTAAATATTTGAAAACACAAGTGGTATCCAACCAAGTTCTCTAGGTTCTGCTTTGAATATTTTGAAAAATGTTTTCGTAAAACAAACTAAAATTTTCACCTGAGAGATAATACTTTTCCCTCTGATTTTTACATTTCTTGGGCACCTATTATCAAACTGTTGAAAATTGGGTTAATTGTTTATTCTGAGAAAATTTCTGTTGGTGTTCTGCTATATAGTTTTGTGTGACTTTGTTATTACATAAAGTTTTTTAATTGTTGAATTGTATTACTACATAGTTTGTTATAACAAAATTAAATAAGTAAATGAAATAAACTGGTATCACACATAGTTCTAGTGCTTGATAAATAATGTATTGTTAAAAATTAAAATAGGTTTATTATTAATATCTTATGACAGATGTAATTATTATAACATACTTTACCAGCTTGGAAAATTTATGCACACCATTACAATTATCGTTGTAACAAATGGCTTCTATAATTAGTATTCCAACAACTATGTTTGTTCTATTCCAATCATCATGATGAGCTCTAGAGTGAGCAAAATGTATCATTAGCAATGGGTAAGACAAACATACATGTAATTAAACAAGCTGAAAAGGTGTGTAGTATGATACCGTCATATGAAAACGGTAACTCCAACTTGTTTGTATGGGACAGAAACATGGGGAGATACTGATTATTTAACAATAGAAAAAATACATTTTATAAATATTCCTTACTGGTCTTAAAGAGTGTTGTAAATGTGGGAATCAACCTTAAGCCGTTTAGTGTAAAGCATTGACTTAAAGCATGTTATGATATAGAAGAAAAACATGGGCAAGTAAAATAAGGCACAATCTTTTCACATATCGATTATGTATGGGAAGTACAACAGGCTGGAGATGAAGATTGGTATTCAGATTTATCTTATTGTAATAAATTGTTACCCTTAGCTCAGTTTTAGAACCAGAAAGGTATTTATTCATACAGTTTGGAAAGTTTAAAAGGTCAGCTTTGGCAAGATTACATATTTCAAATCAGAAGTAGGCTGTTATAAAAATATCGATGCATCGGAAAGATGATGTAAATATTGCTTGTAAAAGAAGTAAAAGCTGTAGGAGACGAGCATCATGTTATCCAAAATTTAATGATTGTATATATAAATGTTATTTTAAACCTAGTCATTATAAGTATAACTCTTATTAAAAATCAAAATGTAAAAATACTGAATAGTTTAACTATGATTTCAGCTAAAATATTGAGAATAAAACAAAAATGTACGACAGTGTGACTAAAAAAAGCACTTTAAATAAATATAAAAGAAATGTTGATTTGATGTAATGGGCCAGAGGTCTAATTTGTTTGAAATAAAGTTTATTGTAGAATACTATTAGTATATCCTCTTCTAAGTCTTGAAAATTCCAAATGACTACATAAAGAATCCACTATAAAAAAATATATAATAGGCATTATACTAATGTTTTACAACAAGTTATAATATTACCAAGGACTCAACCATTTCTTGTATATCTTTGTGATTAGTATGGTTGACAGTTAGGGACCAACAGTATGTCTACTGTTAAGTGTAAAATATCAATACAGTGACACTAGCTAATTCAAAACCCAGTTCAGTGTAGAGATCAGTTAGTCTGTTGTAATATTTTTAGTACTATTCGGCTTATCGTTTAAACCATTTAAATTAGGTTTGTTGTACAGATGATAACGTGAGATGCGCAGATCATTTTGTTTTTACTTAAGAGAAAGTTCATTGTTCAAATTAAAACTGTTTTGTTTTCTCCAGTTTGTACAGGTACGGAGTCTCATATGTCTGTGCCATCCAATCGACAAAAACATTATCAAAATATACGAGACAGGTACACAAACTGTACTTACATTGATGGCAACCTAGAACTGACCTGGTTAGAGGTTTGTGCCTTTCGTTTTTATTATATGAATTATATCACATTAAGTTATGGTTTGAGCTAATGAATTAACTCTGTTAGTTAGATAGTGATGTAATTTAGTGATATCTGCTCAATCATAACTGTTATGTCATAAATTAATGACTCTCATTTTGATAATATGTTGATTCTTCAATATTTCATAACATAATATAATGTTTAGGGACAATAAGGGACCTGTTGGTCCATCTAGGCTGTCCCATCCTCTAAACTAAAACTTTTAAATAAAAAACAAACCTCAAAGCCAGCCATTATCATTCATATAGATATCAACATCTGAAGGTATCCCATTCCAAAAGCCAACAGTGCTGTTAAAAAAATAAAACTGTCTTAGTTGAAGATGACTCATATCTTGCCAAATATTTATATTTGTGTCCCCTAGTCCGACCATTCTCACCATTAAGTATGAAAAAAAAGATGATGCATCAACACTATCAATTTCTTTAACAATCTTAAACACCTCAATCAGATCCCCTCTGACTCTTCTTTTTTCAAGAGAGAACAATTTCAGAGATCTTAAACTCTTCTCAAATGACAACCCCTCTATCCCAGGTGCCAATCTAATAACTCTCCTCTGAACCCTTTCCAAAAATTCAATGTCCTTTCTAAAGTAAATAGCCTAAGACTGGATACAATACTCCAAATGAGGCCTAACCAGTGACCTATACAATGAAATTATAACCTCTATAGACTTGTATTCAGTATTTTTGTAGATACAACCTAAAATCCTACTTGCCCTACCACTAGCAGCAGCACATTGCTTGGATGGCTTTAGAGACTGATCAACTATTACACCAATATCCCTTTCCTTCATAACACTATTAAGGTTATTCCCATTCAATTTATGATAACCTGCATATATTATCTTCCATTTATTATAATTAAAACCCATCTTCCATTTATTTGCCCAACTCACTAAATGATCTAAATCCTTTTGTAAAGCAGCAGTATCCTCCAGACAGCCAGCAACACCGAAGATCTTAATATCATCAGTAAATTTAAGTAATTTATTGACTATTCCTTCATCTATGTCATTCATGTAAATCAAAAAGAGCAAAGGTCCTAAGACAGAGGTACCCCACTTGTGACATTAATCTAGCTTGACTGAACTCCATTTATAACAACCCTTTCCTTTCTTCCATCAAACTACTCTTCTATCTAATTAGCTAACTTATCCCCCACACCTTTACAGATCATTTCTTTACAAACTTTTTATGTGGCACTTTGTCAAATTTTTTTTTATATAAGCAATAACTTTTTCAAAGAATGTCAAAAGATTTGTAAGGCAAAATTTTCCTTTACTGAAACCATGTTGACTATCCAATAAAATTCTAAACTTTGTTAATTGACTTTGCAAAGCAATTTTTATTAGACTTTCCTAATTTTTCCCACAACTGATGTAAGACTAATGGGTCTATAATTACTGGGACAATTTTTATCACCTCCCTTGAAAAGAGGAGCTAACTTCCAATCCTCTGGAACCTAGCCAATATTAAAGGACTTCTAAAAAATAGTAGTAAGTGGCTCACATATCCAATCCTTAACCTCCTTCAAAACCCTTGGGTAAATATTATCTGGCCCACGAGCTTTAACATTATTTAATTAAAGACTTATATAGTACTCTTTTTTTCATGAATTCAGTGAAAATACAGGTATTATTTTTGTTTTACATTCATATCGTTAGCATGTGGTTAGTTAATGTTCATTCAGTCACACTGGATTTATTTAATACACAACTCTAATGTTTCATAAATCTTAATAGACTCATACCAAGCCAGATTGGTAGATTATTATGTACTGATTAATAACCAGAAAAAGGAACAATTTGAAGGCGAGTTGAATCTTATTTGACATAAATTACAAATTGGAGGAAGCAATATATACTGAAGAAACTTTGGAACTCGGGATATCTGTTACACATTACTGTGTTTTATGTTCTAGAACTACATAAATTATGATGGTGTTTTCAGGACAATGGCTTAGTATGATACAGATTACTTAAAATAAAATAAATAAAATAAATAAAAAATATTAATATCAAATAAATCTTAAAATATGGAGAAAGCAGTTAGAACTGTTTCATTAACTTTCAAACAAAAAGAAATAGTGTTTTTATTGATCATTATTTTTAAGTATACTGCACTTTCGTGAGTACTCTTCAGCATTTTGATATTTTATTCAACCTATATTTCAAATTCAGAAAATGTAGCGTATATCTATCAAACTACCATCTAATGTAGACAGAAGAAACAGAAAACTAAAAATCAGTTTTCCTCAATTCTGTATTAAACTTAGTCACTAAAAGTTTGTATGATCATTTCAATTTTTTATAAAATATCTTAGCTTCATTATTTTTTTTATAACTTCAGGATGAAAATCTTGATCTAAGTTTCCTGCACAACATTAGAGAAGTAACAGGATATATCCTAATCTCATATGTAAAAGTCAGGCGAGTGGTTTTACCAAGGTTAATGATTATCCGAGGACGAAACCAGTTCAAGGTTCAGAAACAACCAACAGGGTTTGCTTTGATAGTCTCTTACAATAACATAAAAACTTTGGAAATGCCATCATTGAGAGGTATGTCGAACCAGACAACATCATTTCTAACTTTATCTGACAATAATAAGTTAAAACTTTTAACAGTTGTAAAATACAAACATCATAAAACTGTATCATTGTCCCATATTAAACATTTTAACCCAGTAATGAGAACCAGTAATCGCAAAGATTATTCAAGTATCACAGCAACAACTGAGTTTACTTATTAACAATAATACAGACTGACCAGCACCAACTGAGTTTATACACTAACAGTAATACAGACTGACCAGTACCAACTGAGTTTATATACTAACAATAATACAGACTGACCAGTACCAACTGAGTTTATATACTAACAGTAAGACAGACTGACCAGTACCGAGTTTATATACTAACAATAATACAGACTGACCAGTACTAACTGAGTTTATATACTAACAGTAATACAGACTGACCAGTACCAACTGAGTTTATATACTAACAATAATACAGACTGACCAGTACCAACTGAGTTTATATACTAACAGTAATACAGCCTGACCAGTACAAACTGAGTTTATATACTAACAGTAATACAGACTGACCAGTACAAACTGAGTTAATGTACTAACAGTAATACAGACTGAACAGCACCAACTGACTTTATGTACTAACAGTAATACAGATTGACCAGCACTATCTGAGTTTGTGTACTGATAATAATGAGACTGAACAGTATCAACTGAGTTTGTTTACTGACAGTAACAAAGACTGACCAATACAACTGAATTTGTGCCCTGACCATAATAGACTCCCCCCTTTTCCAAAGCTATTTTTGTTTTAAATTAACCTTGTTAAAATCTGCTAATATCCCTTGAAATAAAATATTTAGATCCAGCTTTAAATATGAAAAAACTGCACGAGTTCAGTATCGATATGGAAATGTGTGTTCAAATAGTATGTTCATTGTTTAATTTTATAATCTATGGATATACAATTTAATCTTTTCTCAGCTAGTGAAGAATCTGTGATAAATGTAAGAAACTATCAAAAGATTTAAAATTATAGAAACTAGTTTTAATTTGTGCATCCTCTTCAATCTCAAACTTTGAAAACATTTTTCTAAGTTAACTGACAGTTTACAAACAACAACAAAATAAAGTGTCATGTAACACAAAGTTTAAACTAGAGGCTTGGATCACGTTTTCTTGGTTTAGTGGCAGGTCAACAGTAAAGTAAAAGAATTTGCTGATTATTTAGAACCATCAATTCAATTTGTGTATGAAAATAATAGTTTTGTTTTTGGATGTAATGGTTAAAAAGATATGTATGGTAATTTAGAAACATTGGTTTATAGAAAATCTTTTTCTGTTGTACTGCCACATTAAGAACCATGTGATAATACATCACAAAACTTTTGTACTTTTGTTTACGCAGCTTTGAAAATATGTTCTAGGTAGGAAGATTTAGTTAATTAAATACATAACGGTTCAAAAAGACCTAAACTGTATATTGTTGATAGAGCATTTAATAAATGTGGTAATGGTTCAGTGGGAATTAAAATATTTTTATGAGAAAACTAGAAAAAAAATTGATCTTGTATTCCGAGATTAACAGGTCAACTATTTAATATATATTTAAGAAAGAACAAAAATATTATCCTATCTTCAAACCTATGGCTAAGATAGTCAAACTTTGGGTAATGCTAAAGTTAAGTAAAACTAATTGATGCAACTGGGATTTATAAAATATAATGTAAATGTGGTAGTATTTGTAATGAGAAAAGTAAGAGAAACTTAAAATGCACATTACATGAATTTAAAGGTTATATAAGAAATAGAAAAACTTAAAATTGAACTATAGTAAAACATGTAAAGACAACACAAGTTTTTGGGGTAAAATGATAATTCAACCTTAACTTAACAATTTGGTTACTAAAAACAATTGTGAAGTATTAGAAACAATAAAAGTTAAAAACAAATATGTAATATTAAACAGAGGTGAAGGTCCAGATAGTCATTGAGTTGATATATTAAACAGAGGTGAAGGTCCAGATAGTCAGTGTGTTGATATATTAAACAGAGGTGAAGGTCCAGCTAGTCATTGTGTTGATATATTAAACAGGGGTGAAGTTCCAGCTAGTCATTGTCTCTCCACTGAGAAAAACTGGCTAAACTATTATTGAATAAAAAATTTTTTCAATCAATAGAAGTTAATGTACAGCAGTTTAAACTACATAATTTATTATGAAATACAATTCTGAAACAAACAATAATTCTGACATTAAACACAATAATATACATCAGGAAGATTTTGTTTCTAACATAATGAAAAATTTGGAAGAACAATACTGTGTGTCAGTTAAAAAGCTAGTAAAGAAAATCACAGTAAATGGAACAGATTAAAACAAGATTATGAAATTACAAAAATAAATAATTAAGATACAACACAGTTAAAACATATATTGAAACCACCGACAGCCTAAACTTTAAAACACTATGTTTTGGTGCTACTATGTAATTTTATAGGAGTGATTTACATGACCAAAAGTATAATACTTATAGATTTGTTACAATTCATGTGATATTATTTTCTATTATTTACCTAACTCGCAGACTGACCTTCACAGGACATTAAATCATATACCAACACAATAACTAGCTGGACTTTTACCTCTGTTTAATATACCAACACAA
Organism: Limulus polyphemus; assembly: GCF_000517525.1. Lineage (NCBI taxonomy): Eukaryota > Metazoa > Arthropoda > Merostomata > Xiphosura > Limulidae > Limulus > Limulus polyphemus. Next base: position 26,972 of record NW_013674125.1, read on the forward strand.
TGACTATCTGGACCTTCACCTCTGTTTAATATATCAACACAATGACTATAAAGTTTTTTTATCATGGTTAGGTTGAAGATGTCTAGGTAATGTTTGGTAGTGAGAATGTGCTACATTCTGTTGAATTAAAATAAATAGTCCCTTAATCACAATCTGGATTCTCATTTGTTTTACAGAAATTCTTAGTGGCAGTGTAGGGTTTTTTAACAACCATAACCTTTGCCACATACGTTCTATACAGTGGCAAGAACTTCTTTCTGGATCCGACGCTGTTTTCACTTACGTTTACAACTTAACACTCGGAGAATGGAAGTGTAAGCTTATTAAGTCCTAGTCAGCAGATAATGGCTGTCATGTTCTTATTTTGGTACTATTTTTAAAACATAGGCTCATTTAACTTAGCTATAAAATGTTCTGAAAATTATATTTAATTAAAATAATCGTGCACTTTTAAGTCTTGCATATTGTGAAGGTTTAGGGTAATAATTTTTTGCCATCAGAACTAAACTACATCAGGTCTGACATGTTTGGTTGATATAGAGCTGATATTGATCTGTAGAATGTTTCTTTTTTATAGAGTCTACTTTTGTGTACTTTGTGTTTTTAGTACTTTTTCATTTTGTGTTGTTTTATAGACAAGACTTACATATCTATCTAATATTTGTGGGTAGTTTTGATGAAGTTGCAACCAAAATATTTTTTTTAATTTTTCAAACATTTGTTTGAACATTTATGAGGTTATTTTAAACAATATGATTTATATAGTTTTAGTAAATAATATTGATATTGTTTACTTCATACATTAACAAATTAAGGCTTGCAGTAACTATTCTTAGAAAAGTTTGCTTAACTTTTATATTTTATCTGTAGGTCCACCTTGTGATCAGTCTTGTGTTTCGGGCTGTTGGGCAGAAGGGCCACACAATTGTCAGAAATTTTCAAAAATCAACTGTTCACTCCAGTGTTACAAAGGTCGGTGCTTTGGCCTAAATCCGAGAGAGTGTTGTCATCTATTTTGTGCTGGAGGTTGTGTAGGACCTAAACAAAGTGACTGCTTGGTATGTTACAAGCTAAGTTAGATCTACTGGTAGTAACTAATAGATCTTTGTACACCACTACTGGTAGTAACTAATAGATCTTTATACACCACTACTGGTAGTAACTAATAGATCTTTATACAGTACACCACTACTGGTAGTAACTAATAGATCTTTATACACCACTACTGGTAGTAACTAATAGATCTTTATACACCACTACTGGTAGTAACTAATAGATCTTTATACACCACTACTGGTAGTAACTAATAGATCTTTATACACCACTACTGGTAGTAACCTCTAGGTCTTTATACACCACTACTGGCAGTAACTAATAGATCTTTATACACCACTACTGGTA